>NC_057804.1:421009409-421093218 GCF_018294505.1 Triticum aestivum
TTTTTTTTAAGTGAAGCTCTATGAAAATTTGGGTTTTTCTTATCTTTGAAGCCACCCTTGGCTTTGTATTTTTGCCCATGAGATAAAACCCCTCCAAAACCTCCCCTCCCCCTTGTGATCAACCTAAATTCTCTGTCCCAACTAATCCAAACTAGTTTTGGATTTTTATTCTAATTATTTTTCCCCTCAATTCAATTCTGAAAATTATTTGGAGCCTGAGGGATTTTCAAAGCAAGTACACTTTTTCATTTGAGTTTTGAACTCAAACCAATTCTCCTGGATTGTCCTTTGAACCCACAACCCAGAACCATCTTGATCCACTCCTCCTCTTCTCAAATTTTTCAAAATACAGTCTCTGCAAGTTTGGACCAGATTTGCCAAATTTGGTGAAATTCATATCCACACTGCTCCAAAAATTCCAACAAAAATCATGCAGCCTACTTGAGCAAGGAGAAGCCACTCCACCAAAAATCAGCTCAAGGAAAAATCACCAGAGGCCAATTTCATTCGGTCGAACACCTGGTGGGCACTGTTACTGTTCAAAGTTCAGAAAATTCAGTTTCAGTGTCATCTTCCGTCCGTCAGTTTCAGTCACGCGGCCACAGTGCCCTTGGCACGTTCCTCGCCGCCTATTCCTCTTGTCCGAAGCTGCACACACGTGCGTGGAGCCTTCCTGGCGTCGGTAGTGCGTTGGCTCGCCCTCGCCGGCGTCTTCTGCAGCGTCGGGACCTCCCGTGGCGGCCGATAGGAGGCACACCACGGCAGAACGCTGTTCCGCGCCGCCCATCGCTCCCTGGCTCTCCGCGTGGCCTCATGCACGCCAGCGCACGACCGTAGCACAGCCACCGTGGCCGGCAAGCACGGAACGCGCTCTCCGCCGCCGACGGGCCCGCGCCATCACCGTTCCATCGAGCTCGCCCTTAACACCCAAATCCCGGCCAGTTTAACACCAAAACGGACCCATTGAACCTCCGTAATGACGCTCGACCCCCTAACCACCCCGACCGAGCACTGCGCCACCGTAATCGCTCGCCGGTGATCCTCGTTCACGGCAACCGCCTCGGACCGCCTATATAAAGGGGTCCCGAGCTCACTCTCGTGCACGCAGCACCCCTACTACTCACCAACACCCCGCCAGGCCACTAGGGGGACCTCGAGGAGGTCTCCTCCCCCAGCTCCGGCCGCCTCGCCCCGCCTCGGCCTCCAACCCGATTCGTTCTGGTGAGGCCATCTCCGGCGCTCAAACCCCGTTCGTTACCCTCTCTAGCTGCCAGGAGCATGACCCCCTCTTCAATTTAACCTTTGCAGCCCTCTCCGACGAGCCCCTCGACCACCCGAGCCGCCGTCCGCCGGAGCAAAGCTTGCCGTCGACGTGGTGCTCGCCGACCGACTCCACCACCATCAACTGACGCGGAAGGGTGCCCTGAGCACGGAGGTACTCCCCGATCTCTCTGCCTCGCCGTGGATCGCCGCCGGCGACCACCGCGGCTCTCGGGCGCCGGCGAACTCTGCCGCCCCGTTTGAACATTTGAACCTGACGGGTGGGACCCCACCGTCAGCCTCTCTGCTCTCTCTTTCGAATCGTTTTCTGGAAGCGCCTTCGGGCAGAATGCGTTTTCTCTTCGGGCTGGCGTAGTCGCTACCGAAGCGTTTTCTGTTTTTATAAACTAGCCCCTGGAAATCTTCTGTTTCATTACAGATAAGTCCCTGGACAAAAACCCTTATAACTTTTAATCAGAAAAGTATTTTTGATTGATTCTTTTTTCTGTTCTCTTTAAAATTTTGTCTAGTTTTTTATCAGATTTATTTGAAAAATATTTGGTTTACCTTCTGTGCACTCCTTGGTATTTACGTTAGCGCATATATTTTCTTTAAACCGTAGATACCGAAGGAGGTGACGGAGCCGCGAACTTCACCGAGCTAGGCTCCGACTACTCTGAACCAGGCAAGCATGTTTGAACTTTTGATATGATGAGTGTCTTGGCATGTTTTGCATTTAGTTAGTTTCATGGCATGTTGGTGAGCATACCGATGAACGTTATTTTATGTGATAATAAGGTGAGTGAGTTCAATGATCCATACGTGGATGAATGTGAATATGAATGGCCATGTGTTGGCATGAGGATGGGTACGATGGCAGTGTTGTAGCATGCCAGTCTTACGCCAGACTATGTGACTTCAGTGTCAAACCATATCGGTCCAGTACCTATCATTTCCTTCCTTGTACTACCACATGTTTTCCGCAAGGAATATGGTTTAGTAAGTTGCAAACCGCTTTCATGGTACACACCAAAGAGGAGAGGCCGTGATGATGGTTCCATGGCCCTGGATTAAAGCCAGTCATCCGGTCAGGGGGCATGGGTGTTTCCGGTTGGGACCGAGAGGGGGGCACCCCTTAGAGCGCGCGTATATAAATTTGATCCCATGCTATTCGACATTGTGATCTCCCCGTCTCAAAAGTTTTTCTTGGACGATGACTAGGGTGATTCCTAGCATCGAGAGGTAGGATGGGTGTGTACCGGTTAGCTGTGTTTTCTTCCGAAATACCATAAACGGAACTAGTCCTTCATGACTACGGAAATCCATTGGCTGTGGGAAAAATTTTGTACAAACTCTGCAGAGTCATATATTCCTCCAAATCATCTCTTCCATGTCAAGTTTCGTTCCATCTTATCCTAATCAATTGTCAGCTTTGATGACAGAGACTCCGGTGAATCGCATGAGTGCTAAGTCCGATTGAATGATTATCCCTGTGGATGGACTAACCCGTTTATTCTCATGGATTGAATGTTTATTATGAGTATTGTTTACTGGTGAATTTAAAGCCCTTTCTGCGATGTCGCTCAGACGTCCGACTGTGGCATTTCTTTTAAAGCCCTTTCTGCGATGTCGCTCAGACGTCCGACTGTGGCATTTCTTTTAAAGCCCTTTTTGCGATGTCGCTCAGACGTCCGACTGTGGCATTTCTTTTAAAGCCCTTTCTACGATGTGCTCAGACGTCCGACCGTGGCATTTCTTTTAAAGCCCTTTATGTGGTGTCGCTAAGATGCCCGACTGTGGCATCATTTCCTTATTTTTATTTGTTCACCTTTCGAGGCGTCGCTTCAGACACCCGATCGGTCCTTATTTATGCTCTGTGGAATTTCAGGCGGACAACCGCCGTTTTCCCTTTTTACTTACCCGTTATGCCAATTTTATTTATTGTGCATTAAGGAATTAATCATGTTGCATCCATGCACGCATTTGTTATATCTTACGTCTGAACTGTCTTGCGAGTACTTTCAAAGTACTCACTGGCTTGTTGATTTGGCCAGATGCTGACGAAGGCGATCTCATGGATGAAGAGTTCGATAGCGAGTCCGACATTTAGAGGAGTCCCAGTCAGTCTCGTGCGACCCTGGATTTGGTCACTGTTTTATATCCGCTTCCGCTACCAAATAAATTTATCGAGCCTCACCTCGACGTTCGATGAAATGATATTCTTAGAGTCCTGTATTTCCCTTCCCGCTGTGTTTTTCCACCACCAACCTATCCATGAGTCAGTAGTATGTCTCCACACCACTGTGTCCTGTCCGCCATTATGTATGATTATTGGCGTGCTTGTAATAATTTGGTTGAGCGACCGCAGTTCAACCCTGTAATATATTTTATGCTACTGGCTTATTGTATCAAGAAATTGTCTACCAGTGAGGAGGATTTCTCTCATACTGGACTCAAAAGACTGGTTTATCAATAAATATTTTTATTGGAAAACCGGCCGTGACAAGCTTGGTACCAGAGCCAGGCTGACTGTAGGAAGCCACTAGGTGCGATCGCTAATTAGTTATTAGCATGACAGGGCTATTTTATGCTTTTGCAATTGTAGTCATTTTCTGTCAGTCAGCATAAATTTATGATCTGACCCTGCAGAATTTTGCCTACTTTTATAGATGGCCGACGTCAGCTGCGAGTCTCAGACCTTCGCCAACATGCCCGATTGGTTCGTCAAGCTTCTTTCTTCCATCGTTCAGGTCGCGATGGGGCCATCCGTGCGCCCAGTCTTCACACTCTACCAGCACCGAGTCAACGACAGTCTGACCATGCACCAGGCCACGGTGCAGTTCAGGGGAGGGCGTGGTGAGTTACGCCGCTTCCGGTTCGTGGGAAGAGCCATGCCTACGGAGAGGCATGCTATGCAGATGGCAGCCCGCGAGGCGATAGCTCGTCTCAGGGATGTCCTTCCCGTGATGAAGACTCGTCGTTACCGTTATCTTCCGTGCCATGTGCCTTACACCTGTCACTACGCATACTCCTGCCCCAGAGGAGAACGAGACGAGGCTTTTGAGATGCTCATTGAGTATCTTCGGGTCCTGGAGGCAGCCTTCGACAACCTGGTGGACGACTTCGTAGCTACCCGCATGGACTCAGTCCATGGCTGTGCTGCCAACAGGAGGGAGCTCCTACCCATCGCTCCGCCACCGACTTTTGTCTCGTCATCAGCATCTTTTACGCCTACTCGTCGCCTGCCTTCTACCGAAGAATTTAACCAAGTCATTTCACCCACTCCAGCGCGCACTACACCAACCTTCGTGCCCACTCCTGTACGTGTTGCTCCGCCCCTGGCAACCGCTCCGTCCGCTCTGCGCAACACTACACGTATGGAGCCCATTAGCGAGGAGGAAGTCGAGTCCCCAACCTCGCTACGCCTCGCCCTCGGCAGGGCAAAGGAGGTCGTCAACATCTCTGCCTGAGTACGCTTAGCTGCCATGTATTGTACCGCTTTGTAAGATATGTGCATAGGTTGTGAGAAGTAGCCTGTTTGCGCATCATGTAGGATCTGGAGAAGTGCACTAGCCTTAATAACATGTCAGGATTATGTACGCATATCCTGAGTGATGTACTGTATAATTACCGCCCGCGTGTAAGATATGTAATGAGCAGTCCTTCTCCGTGCGCAAGTCGATTTGTTTTTCTTAAGTAAGCTTGGGTATTTAATAATATCTGCCAGCTTTATGCATTTATGGTTTTATTTTTGCGACTCTTTCCGCTTTTCTTAAGAGTTTTACAAAAATATTTTTCCCAGAGTGAAAAATGTCTCGTCCTTGGACACGTTCCATGCCAACTCCACCAGAGGAAATTCATGATACTCAACCCAACAATGAGTTCACTCAGGGACAGTCAAGCCAACAAGGCAGTGAATCGGCACTTTCACAAATGTGCCGCCTTTATGAACAGAGTCAGCAACAACATCGCGAGATGATGAACCAAGTCATCAACATGGGGAATCAGCATGGACAGTATCAGCAACATTCCAAGTTATCTGAGCTAGAGAAGACACGTCCTCAAACATTTTCTCACACTGACAAGCCTCTTGAAGCCGAGGACTGGCTTTGAGATATGGAGAGGAAATTAATTATTGCAAAGTGTTCAGATCTCGAGAAAGTACTATATGCTCCACACTATCTCACAGGAGCAGCCGCATCGTGGTGGGAGAATTTTCTGCACATGCATCCCAACGAAAATGACATAACCTGGGATGATTTCAAGGAAGGTTTCCGTGGTGCACATATTCCTAAGAGTATTATGAAAATCAAGAAGAGAGAATTTGATGACCTCAAACAAAGGAACATGACAGTGTCAGATTACAACAGTCAATTTACTCTATTATCCCGCTACGCCAATGAGGAGCGTATGACTGAAATCAAGAAGATGGAGAAATTCCTTGACGGTCTGGTGCCCGCACTTAAATGCCAACTGGTTGTGCACACTTTTCCTGATTTTAAAACGCTGGTGGACAAGGCCATTACTCTGGAAAATGAGAGACGCAGTCTGGAAGATATCCGCAAGCGAAAAAGGGACCAGACTAATCACACTCGCAATCACCGAAGCAAGATAGATTTTAAAAAGGGTGGGACACCCAAATTCTCATCCAATGTCTCACGCCCAATCAAGAACTTTCATGCAAGGGACAAGGAATTCACCTATCGCCCCGGCGTTACTTGTTACGCTTGTGGAGAAGAAGGGCATTATGCCAAACAGTGCCCCAAGCCAAGGAACTCAACCCCAAAGCTGAACAACGGCGGCAATAATTCAGCGCCCAAACGAAACAATTTCAATCCCAACAATAACCACAGGAAGGGTCATCTGAACCATGTAACCAAAGAGGAGGCACAAAATGCTCCGGATATCGTACTCGGTACGTTTCCTGTCAACACAATACCTGCAATGGTTTTGTTTGATTCTGGAGCTTCTCACTCTTTCATCTCGAAAAGTTTTGCTTTGCAAAATAATTTTTCGATGCTTCCTTTGGAGAAATCCATATTAATCAAGTCCCCCGGGATTCAGCAAGTTTCTCAGAATTACTGTCAGAATGTGGCCATTGAGTTTGAAGGATTGGAGTTTTACGCAAATCTTATTGTATTGGAAAATAAAGGACTGGATGTCATCCTAGGGATGGATTGGCTAACCACCAATAAAGGTTTTATCGACTGTTTCAACAGGACCGTGATTCTCACACACCACCAAGGGAAGACAATAAGAGTATCAGCCAAGGAAGGAAAAAGACCCCGGCAACCGAGATTAAATAAGGTGGACGTTTCTGAGCTAAACAAGGTTCCAGTAGTGTGTGAATTTCCAGATGTATTCCCTGAAGAGCTGCCAGGCATGCCACCAGATCGAGAAATAGAATTCCGCATTGAGCTAGCACCAGGAACCACCCCCATATACAAGAAACCATACAGAATGGCACCATCCGAGTTGATCGAATTGAAGAAGCAAATAAAGGAATTACTGGATAAAGGATACATTCGGGCCAGCTCCTCACCTTGGGGATCACCAATTTTATTTGCCAAGAAGAAGGATGGAACACTGAGATTGTGTATTGACTATCGAGCACTTAACATGGTCACAGTCAAAAACAAATACCCGATGCCAAGGATAAACGATTTGTTTGATCAACTTGCTCAGGCCAAGGTATTCTCAAAAATTGACTTAAGGTCAGGATACCATCAATTGAAGGTACGAACGGAAGATATCCCCAAAACAGCCTTCACCTCCAGATATGGACTGTACGAGTTCACAGTGATGCCATTTGGATTAACTAACGCCCCGGCATATTTTGTTCACCTCATGAACAAAGTATTTATGAAGTTTATGGACAAATTCGTCGTAGTATTCATCGATGATATTCTGGTATACTCCAAAACACCAGAAGAGCACGCAGAACATCTCAGGATTGTACTAGGAGAGCTAAGGAAACACCAATTGTATGCCAAGTTCAGCAAGTGCGAATTTTGGCTAAGACAAGTAGGTTTTCTAGGCCACGTGCTGACTCAAGACGGTATAGCAGTGGACCCAGAGAAAGTCAAGGCCGTACTTGACTGGAAGTCACCAGCTAGCGTAACAGACATACGAAGTTTCCTGGGAATGGCAGGATATTACCGCAGATTTATTGAAGGATTTTCCACCATATCCAAGCCTATGACACAGTTACTCAAGAAAGATAAGAAGTTTGAATGGACAGAAGCCTGCAAGAAAAGTTTCCAAGAGCTAAAGCGGAAATTAACAACAGCACCGGTATTAATTGTACCCGATATACACAAGAATTTTGAAGTATTTTGTGACGCATCTAGAAAGGGTCTCGGATGCGTGTTGATGCAAGAAGGCAAGGTTGTCGCCTACGCTTCAAGGCAACTTCGCAAACACGAGGAAAATTATCCCACTCATGATTTAGAAATGGCAGCAGTTATTCATGCACTCAAGGAATGGAGGCATTTTCTACTTGGGAATCGATGTGAGATATATACGGATCACAAAAGCCTCAAATACATTTTTACGCAGCCAGAACTAAATTTACGGCAACGCCGCTGGTTGGAATTGGTAAAGGATTATGATGTTGGTATCCATTACCATCCAGGGAAAGCAAACGTAGTGGCCGATGCCCTGAGTCGGAACCCCAACTCCGACGGGAACTATCTGCACAGCTTGAGGCCCGAATTCCATCAAGAATTTGTCAAGCTCAACTTGATAATGGTAGCAGAAGGCACCATATCAAACTTGGAAATACAACCACACCTTGTGGAGAAAATTAAAGAGGCTCAGTCCGGTCACCCCAGCATTGAAGGAATTAAAAGGAAGTTGAGTATGGGCAAGGCCTCGGAATTCATCATAGACAATGAAGGAATATTATGGTACGGAGAAAGGCTATGCGTGCCAAACATAGAAGACCTTAAACAGCAAGTTTTAACTGAAGCACACACCACTCCATATTCGATCCACCCTGGAGGAACCAAAATGTATAAGGATATTCAGGAAAGATTTTGGTGGCACGGTATGAAGAGGGACATAGCCGCTTTCATTGCATGTTGCGACTCATGTCAACGCATAAAAGCTGAACATCAGAGACCAGCCGGACTACTGCAACCTAACAAAATACCTGAGTGGAAATGGGATGAAATAGGGATGGATTTTATTGTCGGATTACCTCGGTCACGACACGGGAATGATGCCATATGGGTCATCACTGACAGGTTGACCAAAGTAGCACACTTTATTCCAGTGAAGACAACCTACACCACTCAGAGGCTTGCCAGGATTTATCTTTCCCGCATAGTCTGTCTGCACGGTGTCCCGAAGACTATAATTTCCGACAGAGGCACTCAGTTCGTCTCAAGATTTTTGGAGCAATTACAACAGGCTCTGGGAACCCAACTAGCCTTCAGTACCGCATACCATCCACAGACTGATGGACAAACAGAACGTGTAAACCAGGTTTTAGAAGACATGCTAAGAGCATGTGTCCTCACCTATGGAACCAGTTGGGAGGACAGCCTGCCATATGCCGAGTTCGCATACAACAACAGTTACCAGGCCAGCCTGCAAATGGCTCCTTTCGAAGCCCTATACGGAAGGAGATGTCGTACCCCGTTAAATTGGTCAGAGACCGGAGACAGCCGCATCTTCGGACCAGATATGCTCAGAGAAGCCGAGGAAAAAGTCAGGCTAATCAGGGACCGACTTAAGACCGCTCAAAGTCGACAGAAAAGTTATTATGATCAGAAACATCGTAGGGTCAGTTTCGAACCCGGTGAATTCGTATACTTGAGAGTATCCCCGATGAGAGGATTGCAACGGTTTAAGATTAAAGGAAAATTAGCACCAAGATTCATTGGACCATTTTGCATAGTGGCACGAAGAGGCACTGTAGCCTACCAGCTAGACTTACCCGAAGACTTGTCCGACATTCACGACGTGTTCCACGTCTCTCAATTAAGGAAGTGCGTAAGCAACCCAGAGAAACAGGTATCTCATGAGAACATTGACATACAGCCAGACCTCACTTATCGAGAACGTCCCATAAGAATATTAGAGGAGTCTGAAAGGAGGACCCGACAGAAAACCATCAAGTTTTTCAAAGTCCAGTGGAGCAATCACACCGACAGTGAAGCAACTTGGGAAAGCGAGGATTTTCTTCGGACAGAGCATCCACACTTATTTAAGGATCAGCTGAAATCTCGGGGACGAGATTTTTCCTAAGGGGGTAGGTGTTGTGACACTCCAAAATTTTTATTTGGTTTTTATCAAAAACTTTGTGGTTTTGAGGAGAGATTTTTTTTTAAGTGAAGCTCTATGAAAATTTGGGTTTTTCTTATCTTTGAAGCCACCCTTGGCTTTGTATTTTTGCCCATGAGATAAAACCCCTCCAAAACCTCCCCTCCCCCTTGTGATCAACCTAAATTCTCTGTCCCAACTAATCCAAACTAGTTTTGGATTTTTATTCTAATTATTTTTCCCCTCAATTCAATTCTGAAAATTATTTGGAGCCTGAGGGATTTTCAAAGCAAGTACACTTTTTCATTTGAGTTTTGAACTCAAACCAATTCTCCTGGATTGTCCTTTGAACCCACAACCCAGAACCATCTTGATCCACTCCTCCTCTTCTCAAATTTTTCAAAATACAGTCTCTGCAAGTTTGGACCAGATTTGCCAAATTTGGTGAAATTCATATCCACACTGCTCCAAAAATTCCAACAAAAATCATGCAGCCTACTTGAGCAAGGAGAAGCCACTCCACCAAAAATCAGCTCAAGGAAAAATCACCAGAGGCCAATTTCATTCGGTCGAACACCTGGTGGGCACTGTTACTGTTCAAAGTTCAGAAAATTCAGTTTCAGTGTCATCTTCCGTCCGTCAGTTTCAGTCACGCGGCCACAGTGCCCTTGGCACGTTCCTCGCCGCCTATTCCTCTTGTCCGAAGCTGCACACACGTGCGTGGAGCCTTCCTGGCGTCGGTAGTGCGCTGGCTCGCCCTCGCCGGCGTCTTCTGCGGCGTCGGGACCTCCCGTGGCGGCCGACAGGAGGCACACCACGGCAGAACGCCGTTCCGCGCCGCCCATCGCTCCCTGGCTCTCCGCGTGGCCTCATGCACGCCAGCGCACGACCGTAGCACAGCCACCATGGCCGGCAAGCACGGAACGCGCTCTCCGCCGCCGACGGGCCCGCGCCATCACCGTTCTGTCGAGCTCGCCCTTAACACCCAAATCCCGGCCAGTTTAACACCAAAACGGACCCATTGAACCTCCGTAATGACGCTCGACCCCCTAACCACCCTGACCGAGCACTGCGCCACCGTAATCGCTCGCCGGTGATCCTCGTTCACGGCAACCGCCTCGGACCGCCTATATAAAGGGGTCCCGAGCTCACTCTCGTGCACGCAGCACCCCCACTACTCACCAACACCCCGCCAGGCCACTAGGGGGACCTCGAGGAGGTCTCCTCCCCCAGCTCCGGCCGCCTCGCCCCGCCTTGGCCTCCAGCCCGATTCGTTCTGGTGAGGCCATCTCTGGCGCTCAAACCCCGTTCGTTACCCTCTCTAGCTGCCAGGAGCATGACCCCCTCTTCAATTTAACCTTTGCAGCCCTCTCCGACGAGCCCCTCGACCACCCGAGCCGCCGTCCGCCGGAGCAAAGCTCGCCGTCGACGTGGTGCTCGCCGACCGACTCCACCACCATCAACTAACGCGGAAGGGTGCCCTGAGCACGGAGGTACTCCCCGATCTCTCTGCCTCGCCGTGGATCGCCGCCGGCGACCACCGCGGCTCTCGAGCGCCGGCGAACTCTGCCGCCCCGTTTGAACATTTGAACCTGACGGGTGGGACCCCACCGTCAGCCTCTCTGCTCTCTCTTTCGAATCGTTTTCTGGAAGCGCCTTCGGGCAGAATGCGTTTTCTCTTCGGGCTGGCGTAGTCGCTACCGAAGCGTTTTCTGTTTTTATAAACTAGCCCCTGGAAATCTTCTGTTTCATTACAGATAAGTCCCTGGACAAAAACCCTTATAACTTTTAATCAGAAAAGTATTTTTGATTGATTCTTTTTTCTGTTCTCTTTCAAATTTTGTCTAGTTTTTTATCAGATTTATTTGAAAAATATTTGGTTTACCTTCTGTGCACTCCTTGGTATTTACGTTAGCGCATATATTTTCTTTAAACCGTAGATACCGAAGGAGGTGACGGAGCCGCGAACTTCACCGAGCTAGGCTCCGACTACTCTGAACCAGGCAAGCATGTTTGAACTTTTGATATGATGAGTGTCTTGGCATGTTTTGCATTTAGTTAGTTTCATGGCATGTTGGTGAGCATACCGATGAACGTTATTTTATGTGATAATAAGGTGAGTGAGTTCAATGATCCATACGTGGATGAATGTGAATATGAATGGCCATGTGTTGGCATGAGGATGGGTACGATGGCAGTGTTGTAGCATGCCAGTCTTACGCCAGACTATGTGACTTCAATGTCAAACCATATCGGTCCAGTACCTATCATTTCCTTCCTTGTACTACCACATGTTTTCCGCAAGGAATATGGTTTAGTAAGTTGCAAACCGCTTTCATGGTACACACCAAAGAGGAGAGGCCGTGATGATGGTTCCATGGCCCTGGATTAAAGCCAGTCATCCGGTCAGGGGGCATGGGTGTTTCCGGTTGGGACCGACAGGGGGGCACCCCTTAGAGCGCGTATATATAAATTTGATCCCATGCTATTCGAGATTGTGATCTCCCCGTCTCAAAAGTTTTTCTTGGACGATGACTAGGGTGATTCCTAGCATCGAGAGGTAGGATGGGTGTGTACCGGTTAGCTGTGTTTTCTTCCGAAATACCATAAACGGAACTAGTCCTTCGTGACTACGGAAATCCGTTGGCTGTGGGAAAAATTTTGTACAAACTCTGCAGAGTCATATATTCCTCCAAATCATCTCTTCCATGTCAAGTTTCGTTCCATCTTATCCTAATCAATTGTTAGCTTTGATGACAGAGACTCCGGTGAATCGCATGAGTGCTAAGTCCGATTGAATGATTATCCCTGTGGATGGACTAACCCGTTTATTCTCATGGATTGAATGTTTATTATGAGTATTGTTTACTGGTGAATTTAAAGCCCTTTCTGCGATGTCGCTCAGACGTCCGACTGTGGCATTTCTTTTAAAGCCCTTTCTGCGATGTCGCTCAGACGTCCGACTGTGGCATTTCTTTTAAAGCCCTTTTTGCGATGTCGCTCAGACGTCCGACTGTGGCATTTCTTTTAAAGCCCTTTCTGCGATGTGCTCAGACGTCCGACCGTGGCATTTCTTTTAAAGCCCTTTATGTGGTGTCGCTAAGATGCCCGACTGTGGCATCATTTCCTTATTTTTATTTGTTCACCTTTCGAGGCGTCGCTTCAGACACCCGATCGGTCCTTATTTATGCTCTGTGGAATTTCAGGCGGACTACCGCCGTTTTCCCTTTTTACTTACCCGTTATGCCAATTTTATTTATTGTGCATTAAGGAATTAATCATGTTGCATCCATGCACGCATTTGTTATATCTTACGTCTGAACTGTCTTGCGAGTACTTTCAAAGTACTCGCTGGCTTGTTGATTTGGCCAGATGCTGACGAAGGCGATCTCATGGATGAAGAGTTCGATAGCGAGTTCGACACTTAGAGGAGTCCCAGTCAGTCTCGTGCGACCCTGGATTTGGTCACTGTTTTATATCCGCTTCCGCTACCAAATAAATTTATCGAGCCTCACCTCGACGTTCGATGAAATGATATTCTTAGAGTCCTGTATTTCCCTTCCCGCTGTGTTTTTCCACCACCAACCTATCCATGAGTCAGTAGTATGTCTCCACACCACTGTGTCCTGTCCGCCATTATGTATGATTATTGGCGTGCTTGTAATAATTTGGTTGAGCGACCGTAGTTCAACCCTGTAATATATTTTATGCTACTGGCTTATTGTATCAAGAAATTGTCTACCAGTGAGGAGGATTTCTCTCATACTGGACTCAAAAGACTGGTTTATCAATAAATATTTTTATTGGAAAACCGGCCGTGACAAGCTTGGTACCAGAGCCAGGCTGACTGTAGGAAGCCACTAGGTGCGATCGCTAATTAGTTATTAGCATGACAGGGCTATTTTATGCTTTTGCAATTGTAGTCATTTTCTGTCAGTCAGCATAAATTTATGATCTGACCCTGCAGAATTTTGCCTACTTTTGTAGATGGCCGACGTCAGCTGCGAGTCTCAGACCTTCGCCAACGTGCCCGATGGGTTCGTCAAGCTTCTTTCTTCCATCGTTCAGGTCGCGATGGGGCCATCCGTGCGCCTAGTCTTCACACTCTACCAGCACCGAGTCAACGACAGTCTGACCATGCACCAGGCCATGGTGCAGTTCAGGGGAGGGCGTGGTGAGTTACGCCGCTTCCGGTTCGTGGGAAGAGCCATGCCTACGGAGAGGCATGCTATGCAGATGGCAGCCCGCGAGGCGATAGCTCGTCTCAGGGATGTCCTTCCCGTGATGAAGACTCGTCGTTACCGTTATCTTCCGTGCCATGTGCCTTACACCTGTCACTACGCATACTCCTGCCCCAGAGGAGAACGAGATGAGGCTTTTGAGATGCTCATTGAGTATCTCCGGGCCCTGGAGGCAGCCTTCGACAACCTGGTGGACGACTTCGTAGCTACCCGCATGGACTCAGTCCATGGCTGTGCTGCCAACAGGAGGGAGCTCCTACCCATCGCTCCGCCACCGACTTTTGTCTCGTCATCAGCATCTTTTACGCCTACTCGTCGCCTGCCTTCTACCGAAGAATTTAACCAAGTCATTTCACCCACTCCAGCGCGCACTACACCAACCTTCGCGCCCACTCCTGTACATGTTGCTCCGCCCCTGGCAACCGCTCCGTCCGCTCTGCGCAACACTACACGTATGGAGCCCATTAGCGAGGAGGAAGTCGAGTCCCCAACCTTGCTACGCCTCACCCTCGGCAGGGCAAAGGAGGTCGTCAACATCTCTGCCTGAGTACGCTTAGCTGCCATGTATTGTACCGCTTTGTAAGATATGTGCATAGGTTGTGAGAAGTAGCCTGTTTGCGCATCATGTAGGATCTGGAGAAGTGCACTAGCCTTAATAACATGTCAGGATTATGTACGCATATCCTGAGTGATGTACTGTATAATTACCGCCCGCGTGTAAGATATGTAATGAGCAGTCCTTCTCCGTGCGCAAGTCGATTTGTTTTTCTTAAGTAAGCTTGGGTATTTAATAATATCTGCCAGCTTTATGCATTTATGGTTTTATTTTTGCGACTCTTTCCGCTTTTCTTAAGAGTTTTACAAAAATATTTTTCCCAGAGTGAAAAATGTCTCGTCCTTGGACACGTTCCATGCCAACTCCACCAGAGGAAATTCATGATACTCAACCCAACAACGAGTTCACTCAGGGACAGTCAAGCCAACAAGGTAGTGAATCGGCACTTTCACAAATGTGCCGCCTTTATGAACAGAGTCAGCAACAACATCGCGAGATGATGAACCAAGTCATCAACATGGGGAATCAGCATGGACAGTATCAGCAACATTCCAAGTTATCTGAGCTACAGAAGACACGTCCTCAAACATTTTCTCACACTGACAAGCCTCTTGAAGCCGAGGACTGGCTTCGAGATATGGAGAGGAAATTAATTATTGCAAAGTGTTCAGATCTCGAGAAAGTACTATATGCTCCACACTATCTCACAGGAGCAGCCGCATCGTGGTGGGAGAATTTTCTGCACATGCATCCCAACGAAAATGACATAACCTGGGATGATTTCAAGGAAGGTTTCCGTGGTGCACATATTCCTAAGAGTATTATGAAAATCAAGAAGAGAGAATTTGATGACCTCAAACAAAGGAACATGACAGTGTGAGATTACAACAGTCAATTTACCCTATTATCCCGCTACGCCAATGAGGAGCGTATGACTGAAATCAAGAAGATGGAGAAATTCCTTGACGGTCTGGCGCCCGCACTTAAATGCCAACTGGTCGTGCACACTTTTCCTGATTTTAAAACGCTGGTGGACAAGGCCATTACTCTGGAAAATGAGAGACGCAGTCTGGAAGATATCCGCAAGCGAAAAAGGGACCAGACTAATCACACTCGCAATCACCGAAGCAAGATAGATTTTAAAAAGGGTGGGACACCCAAATTCTCATCCAATGTCTCACGCCCAATCAAGAATTTTCATGCAAGGGACAAGGAATTCACCTATCGCCCCGGCGTTACTTGTTACGCTTGTGGAGAAGAAGGGCATTATGCCAAACAGTGCCCCAAGCCAAGGAACTCAACCCCAAAGCCGAACAACGGCGGCAATAATTCAGCGCCCAAAGGAAACAATTTCAATCCCAACAATAACCACAGGAAGGGTCATCTGAACCACGTAACCAAAGAGGAGGCACAAAATGCTCCGGATATCGTACTCGGTACGTTTCCTGTCAACACAATACCTGCAATGGTTTTGTTTGATTCTGGAGCTTCTCACTCTTTCATCTCGAAAAGTTTTGCTTTGCAAAATAATTTTTCGATGCTTCCTTTGGAGAAATCCATATTAATCAAGTCCCCCGGGATTCAGCAAGTTTCTCAGAATTACTGTCAGAATGTGGCCATTGAGTTTGAAGGATTGGAGTTTTACGCAAATCTTATTGTATTGGAAAATAAAGGACTGGATGTCATCCTAGGGATGGATTGGCTAACCACCAATAAAGGTTTTATCGACTGTTTCAACAGGACCGTGATTCTCACACACCACCAAGGGAAGACAATAAGAGTATCAGCCAAGGAAGGAAAAAGACCCCGGCAACCGAGATTAAATAAGGTGGACGTTTCTGAGCTAAACAAGGTTCCAGTAGTGTGTGAATTTCCAGATGTATTCCCTGAAGAGCTGCCAGGCATGCCACCAGATCGAGAAATAGAATTCCGCATTGAGCTAGCACCAGGAACCACCCCCATATACAAGAAACCATACAGAATGGCACCATCCGAGTTGATCGAATTGAAGAAGCAAATAAAGGAATTACTGGATAAATGATACATTCGGGCCAGCTCCTCACCTTGGGGATCACCAATTTTATTTGCCAAGAAGAAGGATGGAACACTGAGATTGTGTATCGACTATCGAGCACTTAACATGGTCACAGTCAAAAACAAATACCCGATGCCAAGGATAAACGATTTGTTTGATCAACTTGCTCAGGCCAAGGTATTCTCAAAAATTGACTTAAGGTCAGGATACCATCAATTGAAGGTACGAACGGAAGATATCCCCAAAACAGCCTTCACCTCCAGATATGGACTGTACGAGTTCACAGTGATGCCATTTGGATTAACTAACGCCCCGGCATATTTTGTTCACCTCATGAACAAAGTATTTATGAAGTTTATGGACAAATTCGTCGTAGTATTCATCGACGATATTCTGGTATACTCCAAAACACCAGAAGAGCACGCAGAACATCTCAGGATTGTACTAGGAGAGCTAAGGAAACACCAATTGTATGCCAAGTTCAGCAAGTGCGAATTTTGGCTAAGACAAGTAGGTTTTCTAGGCCACGTGCTGACTCAAGACGGTATAGTAGTGGACCCAGAGAAAGTCAAGGCCGTACTTGACTGGAAGTCACCAGCTAGCGTAACAGACATACGAAGTTTCCTGGGAATGGCAGGATATTACCGCAGATTTATTGAAGGATTTTCCACCATATCCAAGCCTATGACACAGTTACTCAAGAAAGATAAGAAGTTTGAATGGACAGAAGCCTGCAAGAAAAGTTTCCAAGAGCTAAAGCGGAAATTAACAACAGCACCGGTATTAATTGTACCCGATATACACAAGAATTTTGAAGTATTTTGTGACGCATCCAGAAAGGGTCTCGGATGCGTGTTGATGCAAGAAGGCAAGGTTGTCGCCTACGCTTCAAGGCAACTTCGCAAACACGAGGAAAATTATCCCACTCATGATTTAGAAATGGCAGCAGTTATTCATGCACTCAAGGAATGGAGGCATTTTCTACTTGGGAATCGATGTGAGATATATACGGATCACAAAAGCCTCAAATACATTTTTACGCAGCCAGAACTAAATTTACGGCAACGCCGCTGGTTGGAATTGGTAAAGGATTATGATGTTGGTATCCATTACCATCCAGGGAAAGCAAACGTAGTGGCCGATGCCCTGAGTCGGAACCCCAGCTCCGACGGGAACTATCTGCACAGCTTGAGGCCCGAATTCCATCAAGAATTTGTCAAGCTCAACTTGATAATGGTAGCAGAAGGCACCATATCAAACTTGGAAATACAACCACACGTTGTGGAGAAAATTAAAGAGGCTCAGTCCGGTCACCCCAGCATTGAAGGAATTAAAAGGAAGTTGAGTATGGGCAAGGCCTCGGAATTCGTCATAGACAATGAAGGAATATTATGGTACGGAGAAAGGCTATGCGTGCCAAACATAGAAGACCTTAAACAGCAAGTTTTAACTGAAGCACACACCACTCCATATTCGATCCACCCTGGAGGAACCAAAATGTATAAGGATATTCAGGAAAGATTTTGGTGGCACGGTATGAAGAGGGACATAGCCGCTTTCATTGCATGTTGCGACTCATGTCAACGCATAAAAGCTGAACATCAGAGACCAGCCGGACTACTGCAACCTAACAAAATACCTGAGTGGAAATGGGATGAAATAGGGATGGATTTTATTGTCGGATTACCTCGGTCACGACACGGGAATGATGCCATATGGGTCATCACTGACAGGTTGACCAAAGTAGCACACTTTATTCCAGTGAAGACAACCTACACCACTCAGAGGCTTGCCAGGATTTATCTTTCCCGCATAGTCTGTCTGCACGGTGTCCCGAAGACTATAATTTCCGACAGAGGCACTCAGTTCGTCTCAAGATTTTTGGAGCAATTACAACAGGCTCTGGGAACCCAACTAGCCTTCAGTACCGCATACCATCCACAGACTGATGGACAAACAGAACGCGTAAACCAGGTTTTAGAAGACATGCTGAGAGCATGTGTCCTCACCTATGGAACCAGTTGGGAGGACAGCCTGCCATATGCCGAGTTCGCATACAACAACAGTTACCAGGCCAGCCTGCAAATGGCTCCTTTCGAAGCCCTATACGGAAGGAGATGTCGTACCCCGTTAAATTGGTCAGAGACCGGAGACAGCCGCATCTTCGGACCAGATATGCTCAGAGAAGCCGAGGAAAAAGTCAGGCTAATCAGGGACCGACTTAAGACCGCTCAAAGTCGACAGAAAAGTTATTATGATCAGAAACATAGTAGGGTCAGTTTTGAACCCGGTGAATTCGTATACTTGAGAGTATCCCCGATGAGAGGATTGCAACGGTTTAAGATTAAAGGAAAATTAGCACCAAGATTCATTGGACCATTTTGCATAGTGGCACGAAGAGGCACTGTAGCCTACCAGCTAGACTTACCCGAAGAATTGTCCGACATTCACGACGTGTTCCACGTCTCTCAATTAAGGAAGTGCGTAAGCAACCCAGAGAAACAGGTATCTCATGAGAACATTGACATACAGCCAGACCTCACTTATCGAGAACGTCCCATAAGAATATTAGAGGAGTCTGAAAGGAGGACCCGACAGAAAACCATCAAGTTTTTCAAAGTCCAGTGGAGCAATCACACCGACAGTGAAGCAACTTGGGAAAGCGAGGATTTTCTTCGGACAGAGCATCCACACTTATTTAAGGATCAGCTGAAATCTCGGGGACGAGATTTTTCCTAAGGGGGTAGGTGTTGTGACACTCCAAAATTTTTATTTGGTTTTTATCAAAAACTTTGTGGTTTTGAGGAGAGATTTTTTTTAAGTGAAGCTCTATGAAAATTTGGGTTTTTCTTATCTTTGAAGCCACCCTTGGCTTTGTATTTTTGCCCATGAGATAAAACCCCTCCAAAACCTCCCCTCCCCCTTGTGATCAACCTAAATTCTCTGTCCCAACTAATCCAAACTGGTTTTGGATTTTTATTCTAATTATTTTTCCCCTCAATTCAATTCTGAAAATTATTTGGAGCCTGATGGATTTTCAAAGCAAGTACACTTTTTCATTTGAGTTTTGAACTCAAACCAATTCTCCTGGATTGTCCTTTGAACCCACAACCCAGAACCATCTTGATCCACTCCTCCTCTTCTCAAATTTTTCAAAATACAGTCTCTGCAAGTTTGGACCAGATTTGCCAAATTTGGTGAAATTCATATCCACACTGCTCCAAAAATTCCAACAAAAATCATGCAGCCTACTTGAGCAAGGAGAAGCCACTCCACCAAAAATCAGCTCAAGGAAAAATCACCAGAGGCCAATTTCATTCGGTCGAACACCTGGTGGGCACTGTTACTGTTCAAAGTTCAGAAAATTCAGTTTCAGTGTCATCTTCCGTCCGTCAGTTTCAGTCACGCGGCCACAGTGCCCTTGGCACGTTCCTCGCCGCCTATTCCTCTTGTCCGAAGCTGCACACACGTGCGTGGAGCCTTCCTGGCGTCGGTAGCGCGCTGGCTCGCCCTCGCCGGCGTCTTCTGCGGCGTCGGGACCTCCCGTGGCGGCCGATAGGAGGCACACCACGGCAGAACGCCGTTCCGCGCCGCCCATCGCTCCCTGGCTCTCTGCGTGGCCTCATGCACGCCAGCGCACGACCGTAGCACAGCCACCGTGGCCGGCAAGCACGGAACGCGCTCTCCGCCGCCGACAGGCCCGCGCCATCACCGTTCCGTCGAGCTCGCCCTTAACACCCAAATCCCGGCCAGTTTAACACCAAAACGGACCCATTGAACCTCCATAATGACGCTCGACCCCCTAACCACCCCGACCGAGCACTGCGCCACCGTAATCGCTCGCCGGTGATCCTCGTTCACGGCAACCGCCTCGGACCGCCTATATAAAGGGGTCCCGAGCTCACTCTCGTGCACGTAGCACCCCCACTACTCACCAACACCCCGCCAGGCCACTAGGGGGACCTCGAGGAGGTCTCCTCCCCCAGCTCCGGCCACCTCGCCCCGCCTCGGCCTCCAGCCCGATTCGTTCTGGTGAGGCCATCTCCGGCGCTCAAACCCCGTTCGTTACCCTCTCTAGCTGCCAGGAGCATGACCCCCCTCTTCAATTTAACCTTTGCAGCCCTCTCCGACGAGCCCCTCGACCACCCGAGCCGCCGTCCGCCGGAGCAAAGCTCGCCGTCGATGTGGTGCTCGCCGACCGACTCCACCACCATCAACTGACGCGGAAGGGTGCCCTGAGCACGGAGGTACTCCCCGATCTCTCTGCCTCGCCGTGGATCGCCGCCGGCGACCACCGCGGCTCTCGAGCGCCGGCGAACTCTGCCGCCCCGTTTGAACATTTGAACCTGACGGGTGGGACCCCACCGTCAGCCTCTCTGCTCTCTCTTTCGAATCGTTTTCTGGAAGCGCCTTCGGGCAGAATGCGTTTTCTCTTCGGGCTGGCGTAGTCGCTACCGAAGCGTTTTCTGTTTTTATAAACTAGCCCCTGGAAATCTTCTGTTTCATTACAGATAAGTCCCTGGACAAAAACCCTTATAACTTTTAATCAGAAAAGTATTTTTGATTGATTCTTTTTTCTGTTCTCTTTCAAATTTTGTCTAGTTTTTTATCAGATTTATTTGAAAAATATTTGGTTTACCTTCTGTGCACTCCTTGGTATTTACGTTAGCGCATATATTTTCTTTAAACCGTAGATACCGAAGGAGGTGACGGAGCCGCGAACTTCACCGAGCTAGGCTCCGACTACTCTGAACCAGGCAAGCATGTTTGAACTTTTGATATGATGAGTGTCTTGGCATGTTTTGCATTTAGTTAGTTTCATGGCATGTTGGTGAGCATACCGATGAACGTTATTTTATGTGATAATAAGGTGAGTGAGTTCAATGATCCATACGTGGATGAATGTGAATATGAATGGCCATGTGTTGGCATGAGGATGGGTACGATGGCAGTGTTGTAGCATGCCAGTCTTACGCCAGACTATGTGACTTCAATGTCAAACCATATCGGTCCAGTACCTATCATTTCCTTCCTTGTACTACCACATGTTTTCCGCAAGGAATATGGTTTAGTAAGTTGCAAACCGCTTTCATGGTACACACCAAAGAGGAGAGGCCGTGATGATGGTTCCATGGCCCTGGATTAAAGCCAGTCATCCGGTCAGGGGGCATGGGTGTTTCCGGTTGGGACCGACAGGGGGGCACCCCTTAGAGCGCGTATATATAAATTTGATCCCATGCTATTCGAGATTGTGATCTCCCCGTCTCAAAAGTTTTTCTTGGACGATGACTAGGGTGATTCCTAGCATCGAGAGGTAGGATGGGTGTGTACCGGTTAGCTGTGTTTTCTTCCGAAATACCATAAACGGAACTAGTCCTTCGTGACTACGGAAATCCGTTGGCTGTGGGAAAAATTTTGTACAAACTCTGCAGAGTCATATATTCCTCCAAATCATCTCTTCCATGTCAAGTTTCGTTCCATCTTATCCTAATCAATTGTCAGCTTTGATGACAGAGACTCCGGTGAATCGCATGAGTGCTAAGTCCGATTGAATGATTATCCCTGTGGACGGACTAACCCATTTATTCTCATGGATTGAATGTTTATTATGAGTATTGTTTACTGGTGAATTTAAAGCCCTTTCTGCGATGTCGCTCAGACGTCCGACTGTGGCATTTCTTTTAAAGCCCTTTCTGCGATGTCGCTCAGACGTCCGACTGTGGCATTTCTTTTAAAGCCCTTTTTGCGATGTCGCTCAGACGTCCGACTGTGGCATTTCTTTTAAAGCCCTTTCTGCGATGTTGCTCAGACGTCCGACCTTGGCATTTCTTTTAAAGCCCTTTATGTGGTGTCGCTAAGATGCCCGACTGTGGCATCATTTCCTTATTTTTATTTGTTCACCTTTCGAGGCGTCGCTTCAGACACCCGATCGGTCCTTATTTATGCTCTGTGGAATTTCAGGCGGACTACCGCCGTTTTCCCTTTTTACTTACCCGTTATGCCAATTTTATTTATTGTGCATTAAGGAATTAATCATGTTGCATCCATGCACGCATTTGTTATATCTTACGTCTGAACTGTCTTGCGAGTACTTTCAAAGTACTCACTGGCTTGTTGATTTGGCCAGATGCTGACGAAGGCGATCTCATGGATGAAGAGTTCGATAGCGAGTCCGACACTTAGAGGAGTCCCAGTCAGTCTCGTGCGACCCTGGATTTGGTCACTATTTTATATCCGCTTCTGCTACCAAATAAATTTATCGAGCCTCACCTCGACGTTCGATGAAATGATATTCTTAGAGTCCTGTATTTCCCTTCCCGCTGTGTTTTTCCACCACCAACCTATCCATGAGTCAGTAGTATGTCTCCACACCACTGTGTCCTGTCCGCCATTATGTATGATTATTGGCGTGCTTGTAATAATTTGGTTGAGCGACCGCAGTTCAACCCTGTAATATATTTTATGCTACTGGCTTATTGTATCAAGAAATTGTCTACCAGTGAGGAGGATTTCTCTCATACTGGACTCAAAAGACTGGTTTATCAATAAATATTTTTATTGGAAAACCGGCCGTGACAATAATTGTAGCCTCTTTCGATAAGTAAGAGTGTCAAACCCAACGAGGAGCTAAAGGTAGAACAAATATTCTCTCAAGTGCTATCTGCCACTGATACGACTCTACGCACGCTTAGTGTTCTCTTTACCTAGAACAAGTATGAAATTAGAAGTACTTTGTAGGTGTTGTTGGATAGGTTTGCAAGATAATAAAGAGCACGTAAATATAAACTAGGGGTTGTATAGATAAAGAAGCAATAAAGTAAATATAGCGAGTGTGGAAAAGTGATGGTAGGAGTTGCGAAATTTTCCCTAAGCAATTGACTACTTTACTAGACAGATAGCAAGTTTTATGTGGGAGAGGCATATGCTAACATACTTTCTTTTCTTGGATCGTATGCACTTATGATTGGAACTCTAGCAAGCATCCGCAACTACTAAAGATCATTAAGGTAAAACCCAACCATAGCATTAACATATCAAGTCCCCTTTATCCCATACACCATAACCCCCTTACTCGGGTTTATGCTTCTGTCACTCAAGCAACCCACTATAAGCGAATCATGAACGTTTTTCAACACCCTACAACGGGAATCCCTCACACTTGCGTGACACGGAGGGCACAATAGGACATCAACATAACCACAAGCAAATAAAGCCAATTATAGCAATTCATCAATCACCGATAGGACAACGAAAATCTACTCAGACATCATAGGATGGCAACACATCATTGGATAATAATATGAAGCATAAAGCACCATGTTAAAGTAGAGGGTACAACGGGTTGAGGGAGGTGGACCGCTGAATATAGATGGAGGAAGGTGATGAAGATGTTGGTGAAGATGGCGGAGGTGTTGGTGAAGATCGCGATGATGATGATGGCCCCCGGCAGCATTCCGGCGCCACCGAAAGCAAGGGGGAGAGAGCCCCCCCTTCTTCTTCTTCCTTGACCTTCTCCCTAGATGGGAGAAGGGTTTCCCCTCTGGTCTATGGTCTCCATGGCGTGGGAGGGGCGAGAGCCCCTCCGAGATTGGATTTGTCTCTCTGTCTCTCTCTGTTTCTGCGTTTTGGGATTCACCGTTTCTTATATATCCGGAGATCCGTAACTCCGATTGGATTGAAACCTTCGCCCATATATTTTTCCAAAAACTAGCTTTCTTGCGGCCAAAGAAGTGCGTCAACCACCTAACGAGGGGCCCACGAGGGCCAGGGGCGCGCCTAGTATGGGCAGGCGTGCCCCCTGCCTTGTGGCCACCTCGGGCACCGTCTCGCGTTGATTTTACTTCCCAAAAATCATAAATATTTCAAAAATAAGCTCCGTCCATTTTTATCCCGTTTGGACTCCGATTGATATTGGGTTTCTGCGAAACATAAAACATGCAACAAACAGGAACTGGCACTGGGCACTGGATCAATGTGTTAGTCCCAAAAATAGTATAAGAAGTTGCCAAAAGTATATGAAAGTTGAATAATATTGGCATGGAACGATGAAAAATTATTGATACGACGGAGACATATCAGCATCCCCAAGCTTAATTCCTGCTCGTCCACGAGCAGGTAAATGATAAAAAAATTGATGTGGAATGCTACCTAGCATAATCTTGATCATATGTCTAATCATGGCATGAATATTAAGACACGAGTGATTCAAAGCAATAGTCTATCATTTGACATAAAAACAATAATATTGTCGGATATCGGGTTCCGGCAAAACCCTTAAGGTTCGAACTCTGGGGTGCGCATGAAGATCTTCCCCCTACCGATCCATGTTCCAATGCCTCGCTGAGAATCTAAGCTAAATGATGAACAACACAAGGGACGCAAGATTTATACTAGTTCGGGCCACCGTTGTGGTGTAATACCCTACTCCAGTGTGTGGTGTGGTGGATTGCCTCAGGGGCTGATAATGAATAGTACAAGGGAGGAACAACCTTGCGAGAGGTGTTCTTGTGGTGGTGGTTTGCCTGAGAAGGATTCGATCTCCCTCCTACTGTGGTGGCTATCTCTATATATAGAGGCCCTGGTCCTCTTCCCAAATATTGAGCGGGAAGGGCGCCAACAACGGCCATTTTTAAGGGGAACATCTAGTACAAGTTATCCTGACTAAAGTTGGTCATCGGCTGCCAAAGGCACTGGCGATGACGCCGTCTTGGGCTCCACGGTGACCTCCGTCCTGCCACTCTGTTGGTCTTGGTCTCATTGCACCGAAATGGTAACCTTTGCTTGATGCCTCGGTACTTCGCGCATGTGCTTGCCCCCTTTGTACCAAAGAGGAAACAAGGACACTTCACAGGCCGGCGCCCACCTAGCGCCCGCCTGGTCTCGATCGTCATGGCTTGCGTCACGAGCACCTCGCAAGGTACCCTTACCTTGATCTCTCCGCCTCCTCGCGAGCCTGCATGGTGAGGCCGTTCCTGAGGAAGCCTTTTGTCGTCCGCCCCGTGAGGCTTGGCCCCTCGCGAGGGTCTTAAGCTTGAGTTGGTGAAGACGGGCCGTACTGGGCCACCACTTGAGCCATGCCGTAGGCCGCAGGCAGGCAAGTCTAGGGACCCCCGTTCCCAAAACGCCGACAAATACTTAGGGCATCCCAACAAACAATCATGTCTTTCAAAATATCAATGCTTACAGAACGTTATCCCGACAAAATCATATAGTCTTGTATGCTCCATTTTCTTAACACAAGGTACCCCTCATGCCTATCCCAGTGTCAACCAAGCAATTGTTTCATACTTTAGTATTCTCAAACTTTTTCAACTTTCACGCAATACATGAGCGTGAGCCATGGATATAGCACTATAGGTGGAATAGAATATGATGGTGGGGGTTATGTGGAGAAGACAAAAAAGAGAAAGTCTCACATCGACGCGGCTAATCAACGGGCTCTGGAGATGCCCATCAATTGATGTCAATGCGAGGAGTAGGGATTTCCATGCAACAGATGCACTAAGAGCTATAAGTGTATGAAAGCTCAAACTGAAACTAAGTGGGTGTGCATCCAACTTGCTTGCTCATGAAGACCTAGGGCATTTGAGGAAGCCCATCATCGGAATATACAAGCCAAGTTCTATAATGAAAATTCCCACTAGTATATGAAAGTGACAATATAGGAGACTCTCTATATGAAGAACATGGTGCTACTCTGAAGCACAAGTGTGGTAAAAGGATAGTAACAATGCCCATTTTCTTTTTTCTTTTCTTTTTTCCCTTTTTTTGGGCAGGCTTCTTTGGCCCCCTTTTTTATTTAGGCTTCTTTGGCCTCTCTTTTTTTATCTTTTTTTCTCTTTTTTTCATGGGGCAATGCTCTATAATGATGATCATCACACTTTTATTTACTTACAACTCAATATTACAACTCAATACTAGAACAAAGTTATGACTCTATATGAATGCCTACGACGGTGTACCGGGATGTGCAATGATCTAGCATAGCAATGACATCAAAAAAACGGACATGAAAACATCATGCTAGCTATCTTACGATCATGCAAAGCAATATGACAATGAATGCTCAAGTCATGTATATGATGATGATGGAGGTTGCATGTCAATATATCTCGGAATGGCTATGGAAATGCCATGATAGGTAGGTATGGTGGCTGTTTTGAGGAAGATATAAGGAGGCTTATGTGGGATCGTATCACGGGATTTGGATGCACCAGCGAAGTTTGCACCAACTCTCGAGGTGAGAAAGGGCAATGCACGGTACCGAAGAGGCTAGCAATGATGGAAGGGTTGGAGTGCGTATAATCCATGGACTCAACATTAGTCATAAAGAACTCACATACTTATTGCAAAAATTTATTAGCCCTTGAAGCAAAGTACTACACGCATACTCCTAGGGGGGAGGTTGGTAGGAGTTAACCATCGCGCGCCCCCGACCTTCACACAAAGATAAACAATCAAAATACAATGCGCGCCAATTTGGTTACATAGTTAGTAGACCATACGTGCATGCTTCAGGAATCACAAACCTTAACACCAACATCCTTACTAAACACAACCATCTACTAGTACCTCCCACATATTGTCATCTCTATATCGCAAAACTATTGCAAGGAATCAAACATATCATATTCAGTGATCCACAAGTTTTATGTAGGATTTTATGACTAACCATGTGAATGACCAATTCCTGTCATCTCTCTAAATAAATATAAGAGAAGCAAGAGACTTTAATTCTTTCTACAAAAGATATGCCCACGTTCTAACAAATATAAGTGAAGCAAAAGAGCATTCTACAAATGGCGGTTTTCTATGTAAAGAGAAACAGGCAATCCAAACTTCAAATGATATAAGTGAAGCACATGAAGCATTCTATAAAGCCATACTCAAAAGATTTAAGTGAAGTGCAATGAGAATTCTATAAATCAACCAAGGACTATCTCATACTAGCATGGTGCATAAAAGAAAAAAAATGCAAAAGACGCTCCAAGACTTGCACATATCGCATGAACGAAACGAATCTGAAAACATACCGATACCTGTTGAAGAAAGAGGGGATGCCTTCCGGGGCATCCCCAAGCTTAGATGCTTGAGTCTCCTTGAATATTTACTTTGGGTGCCTTGGTAATCCCCAAGATTGAGCTCTTGCCTCTCCTCCTTTTCCTCATATCGAGACCTTCTCGATCAAACACTTCATCCACACAAAACTTCAACAGAAAACTCGGTAAGATCCGTTAGTATAATAAAGCAAATCACTACTATAAGTACTGTTGCAAACCAATTCATATTTTGTTTTTGCATTGTGTCTAATGTAATATAGCTTTTCCAGGGCTTAATCCACTGATATAAATTGATAGTTTCAAAAAAACAAGCAAACTATGCATCAAAAATAGAATATGTCAAAAACAGAACAGTCTGTAGCAATCTGAACATTCACCATACTTCTGTTACCCCAAAAATTCTGCCAAAATTAGGAAAAATAAAAAATTTGTAAATCAAGACAGTGCAAAAAGAATCATAACCGTTTGACATTCTAGTAAAAATATAAAATTGTGCACTACAGCCAAAGTTTCTGTCCTGCACCGTACAAACCAACAAGCATTGTAAACATCCTAAAGGCAAACCTTAGCACATTATTTTTATAATACAATGGAATTGTACAAGGGGATAATTACTTTTGATGAAAAGTTTCTGTAATTAAGATTCACAAAGTTTCCGTGAGCATGAACAAAGTTCAAGGAGCTCCCCCACTTCAACAATGCTTGTCTTTCTCACTTTCACTTTCCTTTTTGAAAAAGTTTTGGGTTCCCCTCTCTTTTTTTAGACTATATAAAAGCACTCAATAGAAATAAATGACTCTCTAAAACTTCTAGGTTTTCTCCCTGGCAGCGCTTTCTTTAAAGCCATTAAGCTAGGCATATAGTGCTCAATTAATGGATCCACCCGGATCCCAAGGTATATCAAAGCCAATTTTAATTAACAATGATTTCTGATTTAGTAATGAGCACAAAGTAACATATATCATGCAACAACGAAGCCTAACTCTCTTCCTATGCATCGACATGTCATAAAAGAACAATTCATGCACACCAAGTAAAGGCCAATGCATAGTATAGTCAGTTTCTTGCAACTCTATCATATTGGAAACATAGAGAGGTGGAGATATAGTTCCTCTCTCATAATAATTGCAAGTCGGAGTATCAAGCACATGCATATTACATTCATCAAAATTATCATGTGCAACGGTAGAAAGCAACCCATTAATATAATCCTTAATAAGCACAAACTTCTCTGAAATAGTGTAGTTTGGAGAATTCAAAAAGATAATAGGACTATCATGTGTGGGTGCAATAGCAACAATTTCATGTTTAACAAAAGGAACTATAGTAAGTTCATCTCCATAAGCATAATTCATATTGGCATCTTGGACACAAGCATAGCAAGCATCATCAAAAAGGGATATTTCAAAAGAATCAATGGGATCATAACAATCATCATAGCAATCATCCTTCGGTAAGCATGAAGGGGAATTAAACAATATATGAGTTGAAGAGTTACTCTCATTAGAAGGTGGGTACGGGTAGCTAATCCGCTCTTCCTCCTTTTGTTCTTCGCTCTCCTCATCATCTTTTTCATCCAATGAGCTCACAGTTTCATCAATTTCTTCTTCCATAGCTTCCTGCAAGATATTAGTCTCTTCTTGGACAGCGGAGACTTTCTCAATAAATGCATCAATATCGGAATTGTATTCATAATTTTCATAGCAATATCTAAGTATAGCAAAATTTTCAGGTCTGTAACTGAATCATCAAAATCTTCAAACTCTTTAAACATAGATTCAATCTCATAAGCACCCATAAAAGCAACGAATTCCTCTATTTGTTCCACATCATAGTAATCATAGATACCATTAGCATAAGAAGCCAAGGTTTTATTATCATTGAATTTGCATGAAAAGGGAAGGTGTGGAGACTTTATCCTAGAGCAACAAGTATAATCATGTCTCAAGCATAGATCCCGAGCATACCAACGCAACATATAAATTTAATCCCATAATAGTTTCCCTTTTTGTGTCAAGCGATAATCCCTAAAGTATTCATGTTGATCCAATGTGTCTCTTATAACATAATTGAATGGGGTTTTCTCAGGATTATTAAAGTAGTACATAATTTCTTTCACATAACGAGCATCGAGGGTTTTAGGAGGTTCCCCATCTCCATGAGTAGCAAGTACACCTAATTTTTTTGGTATTCGTGTTACATATCCATAACTAAAGATAGAGAACAACTAAGAACAGCAAATAAAAATTACTTAGTGATAAAGCAAACAAGCACACACGAGAATTCACCCCACGCTATGACTCCCCGACAACGGCGCCAAAAAAAGGTCTTGATAACCCACAAGTGTAGGGGATAATTATAGCATCTTTCGATAAGTAAGAGCGTCGAACCCAACGAGGAGCTAAAGGTAGAACAAATATTCTCTCAAGTCCTATATGCCACTGATACGACTCTACGCACGCTTAGTGTTCGCTTTACCTAGAACAAGTATGAAACTAGAAGTACTTTGCAGGTGTTGTTGGATAGGTTTGCAAGATAATAAAGAGCACGTAAATATAAACTAGGGGCTGTTTAGATAAAGAAGCAATAAAGTAAATATAGCGAGTGTGGAAAAGTGGTGGTAGGAGTTGTGAAATTGTCCCTAAGCAATTGACTACTTTACTAGACCGATATCAAGTTTTATGTGGGAGAGGCATAAGCTAACATACTTTCTCTTCTTGGATCATGTGCATATGATTGAGACTCTAGCAAGCATCCGCAACTACTAAAGATCATTAAGGTAAAACCCAACCATAGCATTAACATATCAAGTCCCCTTTATCCCATATGCCACAACCCCCTTACTCGGGTTTATGCTTCTGTCACTCAAGCAACCCACTATAAGCGAATCATGAACGTATTGCAACACCCAACAGCGGGAATCCCTCACGCTTGGGCGACACGGAGGGCACAATAGGACAACAACATAACCACAAGCAAATTAAACCAATCATAGCAATTCATCAATCACCAATAGGACAACGAAAATCTACCCAGACATTATAGGATGGCAACACATCATTGGATAATAATACGAAGCATAAAGCACCATGTTCAAGTAGAGGGTACAGTGGGTTGCGGGAGAGTGGACCGCTGAATATAGATGGAGGAAGGTGATGGAGATTTTGGTGAAGATGGCGGAGGTGTTGGTGAAGATCGCGGTGATGATGATGGCCCGTGGTAGCATTCCGGCACCACCAGAAGCAAGGGGGAGAGAGCCCCCCTTCTTCTTCTTCTTCCTTGACCTTCTCCCTAGATGGGAGAAGGGTTTCCCCTATGGTCCATGGTCTCTGTCGGTGTCAAAACCGGCGGATCTTGGGTAGGGGGTCCCGAACTGTGCGTCTAGGCGGATGGTAACAGGAGACAAGGGACACGATGTTTTACCCAGGTTCGGGCCCTCTTGATGGAGGTAAAACCCTACGTCCTGCTTGATTGATATTGATATTGTGGATGTTTACAAGAGTGGATCTACCATGAGATCAAGGAGGCTAAACCCTAGAAGCTAGCCTATGGTATGATTGTAATGGTTGTTGTTGTTGTTGTTCTACGGACTAGAGCCATCCGGTTTATATAGACACCGGAGAGGGCTAGGGTTACATAGAGTCGGTTACAATGGTAGGAGATCTACGTATCCGTATCGCCAAGCTTGCCTTCCATGCCAAGGAAAGTCCCATCCGGACACGGGACAAGGTCTTCAATCTTGTATCTTCATAGTCTTGGAGTCCGGTCGATGATGATAGTCCGGCCGATGATAGTTCGGCCGATGATGGTAGTCCGGCTATCCGGACACCCCCTAATCTGGGACTCCCTCAGTAGCCCCTAAACCAGGCTTCAATGACGATAAGTCCGGCGCGTATATTGCTTGGCATTGCAAGGCGGGTTCCTCCTCCGAATGATAGAAGATGGTGAACACCAGGATAGTGTCCGGCTCTGCAAAATAAATTCCACATTCCACCGTAGAGAGAATAATATATACACAAGTTCAATCTGCTGACGTTTTTTGCGGCATGACATCACGCCACTACCAAGCCATTACTTGAATCGTTTTTTACTCTACCACCTCGGCGCATTTAGCGAAGCAGTTTCCTTGGCACGTCTTGTCGAAGCAGAGATCATGTTCCCCCTTAATCCGGGATTCTCATCAATACGGATGTGGGTAACCCAACCGCGCCCGTCGCCATGCCCCCTCTATCGAAGGCGAGTCCCAAACGGTCATGGAGACGGCTCTCGGTATTCTCCCTCTTTATAACGGGACCAAGGCTCGTTTCTTTTCTTCAATCCTCCATCAAATCCTCTCCCCGCTCCAAGTTCCAGCACCTAGAGCTCCAGATTCGAGCGCTTCGGACCTTCAACGATGTCCGGTTCCGATCTCCAAGGCCGGTGGATGCCCTCCTCCGTCACGGAGGAGGACGTGCTAAAGCTGCAGGAGGCCAAGTACCTAGCTTATGAGATTTCGCACAGGTTGCCTGCCGAAGGGCAGGCCATCCCCACCCCCGAGCCCGGCGAGTACGTCGTTTTTGTATCCCACCTCCGTCGGGGTTTAGGCTTCCCGATGGATCCTTTTGTGAGAGGGCTCATGTTTTACTATGGGTTGGAATTCCACGATTTGGCTCCGGAGTCCATCCTCCATATTTCCGCATTTATTGTCATCTGCGAAGCCTTCCTCCGTGTCACCCCTCACTTCGGCCTGTGGCTGAAGACCTTCAATGTGGCCGCGAAGATGATCAGGGGGCGTCAAGCGGAGTGCGGTGGGGCGGCCATAAGTAGGAGGGCCGATGCCCCGTGGCCCGCTAGCTCCTTCCAAGAGGAGCTCGGCCCGTGGCAGCAAGAGTGGTTCTATATTACCGTTCCGAGGGGCCGCAGACAAAAGCCGCCGCCCTTATTCCACCCGGGACCTCCACGACGGTTGATGTCGTGGGTCACCCAAGGGCTCAACTGGGGCCCGTCAAAGGACGTGCCCCTACTGCAGGGCCGGACCCGAGATCTCCAAACGAGGGAGGTTGATATGGTGGTGGTAATGCAGGTTATGCTGATTAGGCGTCTCCCGCCCTACAAACGCCACCCTCTCCGGCTGTGGGAGTTCAATCCGGAGGGCCCACGGATTCTTCAACACTTCATGGGTATGACACCCCTGGAGATGTACAAATTATTCTTCGGATCGCAAGAGGCGCGTCCGGAATTGACCGAGGATGCTGGCCTAAGCTGCAATCGCCCGGATACTCAAGTAAGTAGTTCCAAGTCCGGACATACCGTTTGTTTGCCTTTCGATGATTCGCCTTATGACCAACTTCCTTCTACACAGGAGTGGATAGCGGAAGCAAAATTGATATGGTGTCCGGCCCCCCTCCCCGAGACCGCGCCGGATTCCGTGCTGGTCCGGATGCTTGAGGTTGCGCCTCCAGAGGAGGACGAAGGGGAAAGCAGGAAAGCTACTGCCTCGCCTAAGGAGGCTCTTGAAAGAGGGGGGATCGAGAATCCCTCCCTCCAAGGGGAGAAGAGGACTGCCTCCAAGGACCCGGGGGCAAAAGCCCCTAAACGGGGGAAGAAATCTTCGCCAGAGGGTCCTGCGTCCGGGGAGGCCCCGGCCGCACAATCTCCCTTAAAGAATCAGCCCTCCAACGAGCCGTAAGTAGAAAGAAAGGAGTTTCATAATAAGGGACATCCCTATTTGTGCTTCTGAGGATAACTAAAGTTTTTACCTTGTAGTTCGGATCTCCGTCCTTCGCAAATGAGCTCGTCTTCGGGGGACCTTCGTCCGGAGATGATGGAGAGCGAGACGCCTCCGTCCGGGGTGCCGTCGGATAGGGCGGACGAGCCTGAAGTGTCATCACAGAGGGAGCCCCCGGGTTTGGCAAAGCCGGATAGTTCGGCGCCAACTGGTGTACGACTGAAGGATCTGCTTGAGAAGGCGTCTATCTCAGAAGATCACCACGCATTGATGAGCATGGTGATTGAAAGGATTTTGTCCGCCGAAGGCGGGTTGCATAATGCCGTCAGGAGTTTGCTGGCGGGGTTTGAGGTACGTAAAAATGACACACCTTTTAACAGTTTTTCATATAGAATGCGCCCTGTATAGATAGTAGCCCCTGAGACTCGGTAGGTTGTTCAAATCGACAATGTGCCGAGGATCAAAATCGCAGGTTTAAATTTCCGCCGTGCCGATGCAGGTGGCGGGTCGTCCGGGGGCCAGCCGGACTGATGGGGTTGCTGAACTAAAGCGGCAACTCGCTGTTGCGGATGCGGACATCACGCTGGTCAACAGGCGACTTGATGAGTCGCAAGGTAAGTGTTTCTGTGCGGTCACTTGGTAAGGGAGCCGAAGCCAGCTCCTTACAACATGTGTGTGAAATGCAGATAGTGCCGCTGCTGTGGAGAGCCTTCGAACCGAACTTGCTCAAGCCAAGGAGCAGGCCAGAAGGAGTAATGCGGCGGCCTCGAGGGCGGCCGAGGAGTTAGCGGTCGAAAGGGCCGCACACTGCCGGAGCAGGGAAGAGATGGCCGAAATGGCCGTGAAGTTAAAAGATGCTACCGACCGTAATGAGGCTCTTGGGAAGGAGCGCCTAGCGGGGCAAGAAGACCTGGGGAAGGCTACCGCCGAAGCCAAGGATGCCCGCTCTGCAATGCGGGCTATTAAGGAAGAGCTGCACCAGGCCGGAGATATTGTAGCTGGCAAGCCTTTTCTGCTGCGCCGAAGGTTTACGGATCCAAAGTATGCTCAGCTGGGCCAACTGTGGGGTCCAGAGGACCCTTATATGGACTTAGCAGCGAGTGCGGCGGATGCCATTGTGCATTTTCGAAGCCAGAAGGATCACAAGACGGAAGAGCTGTTTTGGTCTCAATTCCATAGTCCGGAGTGTTCACTTCCGCTGACCGACCGTTTGGCCGAGTGGGCTGAGCTAAATAGGTTGTCCGGGCTTGCTATGACAGATATAGTGACCCATGTCTGGCCGGATAGGCCCGAGCCTAAGAGTTACTTTGGCTTATTGCAGCAATTTCTTGGGGCGGTGCCGCATATGAAGGCAATGAAGCGGTCGGCCTGCATAGAGGGTGCGCGGATGGCACTCGCCCGTGTGAAGACACATTGGACAGAGATGGATGCCACCGCTGTTGCGACCCCGGGTTCGGACGATAGCCGGTTACCCGCCGAGCACTATTTTGGCGAAGTGCTGCGTGGTGCTCATATAATAGAGTCGCAGTGCTCAAAAAATGTTACGTTCGAATGAACGTTTTTATGATGTAAAACAATATTTATGATGTAAGCGCCTTTTATACTTGTGCATTCAAGTAATAGAATATCTCCTATGCGGCCATTCATGTATACGTGTGTATAACCTGAAAGATGGCAGTCGTCGGCTTCAGCCCCCACGCACAAGGTGCGGGGGTGTTCGCAAAAAATAGCGCGTTTTCACACTTAACCCGACATCTCGGTCCTGTAAAGGAGGTGGTAGCGTAGCAAACGAGGCAACCGGACTATAATGCTTTATCACTTTCACTTAGCCATGGAGTTCGAGGGTGGGGCTACGACATAGCCCCTGGGGGCACCGCGCTCTCCAAATTTGGGGCGCGTATGTGCCTGACCGGGAAACGGCCCTTCGTCAAAGCAGAGGAATTCTAAACATTCCCATGGTCGATCGAGTGGTTGACCAGTCTCTCGCTGTATCATGACAGTCAGTTTTCAGCTTTCTCTACTGAGGTGCTCGCCCAGCCGAACTGGGGCACAATCGCAGTAGTTCTCCTGGTGCCGCGTTAGCCGATGCTACGGAACGTAAGGCAGCAAAACACAGGAGCCGGGCAAACCCAACATTTGACCAAAGACATGATTCGTAGCTGATGCATATAAGGCCTAACTCGAGACGCCGAACACTCCCGAAGGTGTTCGGTCTTTACAATAGCGGGCAAAACAATGCCCTAAGCCCCTTGTGTCCAGGTACGGGCAAGTTCTTCTGGCGCGGCCTATGCCAAAACGCCAGTCTCCACTCTGGTTATAATGAGAAACCAGGGGATTATAGCAACAAGAGACAGTAAGAAAGGTTTACGTAGGGTCTTAGTCTGAAAAGAGTCCTTGCAACGGGTCCCTACTGCACGTCTGCGCCTGTGTCTCCGTTGTGCCGTATCCTGGACGGGTGTGCACGCTGTTCATCTGTAAAAAGAGAGGAACTTAGTTTGAAAAGAAATCGTGCGAGAAAGTGCATAGAAAATTGAAATGTAGATTAATAAAGCTGAGCCTATGCTAGCTCATTATGGCTTATATGTACAAACCCTTGTGAAGGGGTGTGCGGCTAGGTAGCCCCTAGCTTATTTATTCCGGACTCGTCCAACCGTGTCCGGGGTCTCGGGCGACCTTTTAATGAAATGATGCCACGTGGAGCGGGCATTTTAAGCATAAGAGACGCGTAATGTGGTATTGCATTGAAGCGGACGAAAGCTTCCCGTCCCAGTGATGCTTGATAGCTACTTTTAAATGGGGTGACATGAAAGGTTAGCTTTTCTCGTCGGAAGTTGTCAGGTGACCCGAACACAACTTCTAGTAATAATAAGCCTGTGCACCTGGCGTAAGGGCCTGGCGCCACTCCTTTGAAGGAAGTGCGGCTATGCCGAATTGTAGTAGGGTCTATCCCAACTTGCGGATTGTGTCCGGATATAGCAGGTTTAAGTCACTGCCGCCGTCCATCAAAACCTGCGTGAATTGCAGTCCGTCTATTATGGGATCCAATATCAGGGTAGTCTATCCTGCGTTCCGGATACTTCTGGACTAATCCAGATGGTCGAAAGTGATTGGTTTTGACATCCAATCTCGGTGTTCCGCTGGGGTGGACTGTGCGACACTTGTCTTAGCGAGTGCCGTGTTGGTTTTCCGTACTATCACATGAAGTGAGTTTACTATTTTGACTTCTTGTGGGAAAGTCTTTTGACTTCCGGTGCTCTGCTGGTGGGGTTCGTCATCGTCCTCGCTTGGCGCATCGAGCCCCTTGTGTCCGGCGTTGAGTCTGCCGGACTGTTTAAAAACCCAACAATTTCGGTTGGTATGGTTTGCAGGCCTTCCGAAGGTAGTGTGGATTTGACATATCCGATTTAAAATTTTGTTTAAATTTGATAGCTCGTCGCTGTTGTCCTTAAGAGGCAGTGTTTTATTGTTTGGCCGCGAGCTTTTGACTCTGGCGTTGACCGCCGTGCCCTTTGGGCTTTTTTCTTTATTCCGGTGCTGATCTTTCCTGCGCCGTGGTTTTCCGTTTCCATCTCTGATCTCGGATGTACTCGGGTCGCTGGTGCTGCATCTTGCTAGCCAGCTGTGTTCTCCTGCGCAAAAGCGCGTCATGAGGCTTGTTAGTGCGGCCATTGTTCTTGGCTTATCTCGAAAACTGTTGCGATCCCCTATACTTGTGGGTTATCACGGACCCAGTCTATGTAGTTGCTACCATCATCTTTCAACTTAGCTTTCTCTAGGAACACATTAAAATTCAAGGGAACGGTAGCACGGGCCATTGATCTACAACATAGATATGCAAAAACTATTAGGACTAAGTTCATGATAAATTAAGTTCAATTAATAAAATTACTTAAGAACTCCCACTTAGATAGACATCCCTCAAGTCATCTAAATGATAGATGATCCAAATGAACTAAACCATGTCTGATCATAACGTGAGATGGAGTAGTGATCAATGGTGAACATCTCTATGTTTATCATATCTACTATATGATTCATGTTCGACCTTTCGGTCTCAAGTGTTCCGAGGCCATGTTTGTACATGACAGGCTTGTCAAGTTTAACCTAAGTATTCTGCTTGTGCAAAACTGTCTTGCACCCATTATGTGAATGTAGAGTCTATCACACCCGATCATCACGTGGTGTCTCACCACGAAGAACTGTCACAACGGTGCATAAAAGATAAACATCACATGCAATCAAAATATGTGACATGATATGACCATCATCATCTTTTGCTTTTGATCTCCATCTCCAAAGCATCGTCATGATCTCCATCATCACCATCTCGACACCTTGATCTCCATCGTTGCGTCGTGGTTGTCTCGCCAACTATTGCTTCTACAACTATCGCTAACACATAGTGATAAAGTAAAGCAATTACATGGCGTTTGCATTTCATACAATAAAGAGACAACCATAAGGCTCCTGCCGATTGCCAATAACTTTTACAAAACATGATCATCTCATACAATAACACATATCACATCATGTCTTTGACCATATCACATCACAAAATGCCCTGCAAAAACAAGTTAGACATTCTCTACTTTGTTGTTGCAAGTTTTACGTGGCTGCTACGGGCTTCTAGCAAGAACCGTTCTTACCTACGCATCAAAACCACAACAGTGTTTCATCAACTTTGTTGTTTTAACCTTCTTCAAGGATCGTCCATAGTCAAATTCGATTCAACTAAAGTAGGAGAAATAGACACCCGCCAGCCACCTTTATGCAAAACTAGTTGCATGTCTGTTGGTGGAACCGGTCTCATGTGAGTGGACATGTAAGGTTGGTCCGGGCCGCTTCATCCCACAATACCGCTGAATCAAAATAAGACATTGGTGGTAAGCAGTATGACTATCACCGCCCGCAACTCTTTGTGTTCTACTCATGCATATCATCTACGCATAGACCTGGCTCATGATGCCACTGTTGGGAAACATTTCATGGAAAACAAAAAAATTCTATGCACACGCAATGATCTATCTATGGAGATGCATAGCAACAAGGGGAAGAGTGTGTGTATGTACACTCGTAGATCAAAAGCGGAAGCATTTGATAACGCGGTTGATGTGGTCGAACTTCTTCTAGCTCCGACTGATCAAGCACCAAACGTACGGCACCTCTGAGTTCTCCACACGTTCAGCTCGATGACGTCCCTTGCCTTCTTGATCCATCAAGGTGTCAAGGTAGTAATGAGTTCTGTCAGCACGACGACATGGTGACGGTGATGGTGAAGTGATCCGCGCAGGGCTTTGCCTAACTACCGCGGGAATATGTCCGAGGGTGTAAACTGTGGAGGGGGCATGCTACGTCTTGATCTTGCGTTGGTTTTCCTTGAAGAGTAAAGGGTGATGCAGCAATAGTAGCGTAAGTATTTCCCTCAGTTTTTGAGAACCAAGGTATCAATCTAGTAGGAGGCTCCTCAAACACGCACCTACACAAACACACAAAGAACTCGCAACCAACGCAATAAAGGGGTTGTCAATCCCTTCAAGGCCACTTGCGAAAGTGAGATCTGATAGAGATAGTATGATAAGATAAATATATTTTTGGTATTTTATAATATAGATGCAAAAACTAAAGATGCAAATAAAAGTAGATTGAAAGCAAATATGATAAAAGATAGACCCGGGGGCCATAGGTTTCACTAGAGGCTTCTCTCAAGATAGCATAAGTATTATGGTGGGTGAACAAATTACTGTCGAGCAATTGATAGAAAAGCGAATAATTATGAGATTATGTAGGCATGATCATGTATATAGGCATCACGTCCGCAACAAGTAGACTGACTCCTGCCTGCATTTACTACTATTACTCCACACATCGACCGACTCCTGCCTGCATCTAGAGTATTAAGTTCATAAGAACAGAGTAACGCCTTAAGCAAGATGACATGATGTAGAGGGATAAACTCATGCAATATGATATAAACCCCATCTTTCTATCCTCGATGGCAACAATACAATACGTGCCTTGCAACCCTTTCTGTGACTGGGTAAGGACACCGCAAGATTGAACCCAAAGCTAAGCACTTCTCCTGTGGCAAGAAAGATCAATCTAGTAGGCCAAACCAAACTAATAATTCGAAGAGACTTGCAAAGATAACTCAATCATACATAAAAGAATTCATAGGAGATTCAAATATTTCTCATTGATAAACTTGATCATAAACCCACAATTCATCGGATCTCAACAAACACACCACAAAAAGAGTTTACATCGAATAGATCTCCACAAGAGAGGGGGAGAACATTGTATTGAGATCCAAAAAGAGAGAAGAATCCATCTAGCTAATAACTATGGACCCGAAGGTGTGTGGTAAACTACTCACAACTCATCGGAGGGGCTATGGTGTTGATGTAGAAGCCCTCCATGGTCGATTCCCCCTCCGGCGGAGCACTGGTGAAGGCTCCAAGATGGGATCTCGCAGATATAGAAGGTTACGGTGGTGGAAATTGTGTTTCGTTGGCTCCCTGGATGTTTTCAGGGTATGTAAGCTTATATAGGAGGAAGAAGTACGTCGGTGGCCGCCCGAGGGGCCCACAAGACAGGGGGCACGCCCTATAGGGGGGGGGCTCCTATCTCGTGGCTGCCTCGGCTTCTTCTTGACTTGCACTCCAAGTCCTCTGGATCACGTTCGTTCCAAAAATCACGCTGCCGAAGGTTTCATTCCGTTTGGACTCCGTTTGATATTCCTTTTCTTCGAAATACTGAAATAGGCAAAAAAACAACAATACGGGTTGGGCCTCCGGTTAGTAGGTTGGTCCCAAAAATGATATAAATGTGTAAAATAAAGCCCATAAACATCCAAAATGGGTAATATAATAGCATGGAACAATAAAAAATTATAGATACATTGGAGACGTATCAAGCATCCCCAAGCTTAATTCCAGCTCGTCGTCGAGTAGGTAAATGATAAAAACAGAATTTTTGATGTGGAATGCTACCTAGCATAATTCTCAATGTATTTCTCTTTAATGTTGCATGAATGTTCAGATCCAAATGATTCAAGATAAAAGCTTATAAAACATAAAAATAATAATGCTTCAAAGCATACTAACAAATAATCATGTCCTATCAAAATAGCATAGCCAAAGAAAGCTTATCCCTACAAAATCATATAGTTAGGCCATGCTTCATTTTCATTACACAAAATACTCCCATCATGCACAACCCCGATGACGAGCCGAGCAATTGTTTCATACTTTTTAACGCGCTTCAGCTTTTTTCAACTCTTACGCAATACATGAGCGCAAGCCATGGACATAGCACTAAGGTGGTATAAGGTGGTGGTTGTGAGGACAAAAAGAGGGAGAAGATAGTCTCACATCGACTAGGCGTATCAACGGGCTATGGAGATGCCCATCAATAGATATCAATGTGACTGAGTAGGGATTGCCATGCAACGGATGCACTAGAGCTATAAATATATGAAAGCTCAACAAAAGAAACTAAGTGGGTGTGTGTCCAACTTGCTTGCTCACGAAGACCTAGGGCATTTTGAGGAAGCCCATCATTGGAATATACAAGCCAAGTTCTATAATGAAAAATTCCCACTTAGTATATGAAGGTGACAACATAGGAGACTCTCTATCATGAAGATCATGGTCCTACTTTGAAGCACAAGTGTGGAAAAGAGATAGTAGCATTGTCCCTTCTCTCTTTTTCTCTCATTTTATTATTTTTTCTTTTTCTTTTTTTTCTTTTTTTTCTTTGGCCTTTCTTTTTTTTTTGGCCTTTCTCCTTTTTTTCTTTTTTTCTTTTTTCTTTCTTTTTGTAAAGTCCGAATTCTCATCCCGACTTGTGGGGGAATCATAGTCTTCATCATCCTTTCCTCACTCAGACAATGCTCTAATAATGAAGATCATCACACTTTTATTGATTTACAACTCAAGAATTACAACTCAAAGCTAGAACAAGATATGACTCTATATGAATGCCTCCGGCGGTGTACCGGGATATGCAATGAATCAAGAGCGACATGTATGAAAATTATGAAGGTGGCCTTGCCACAAATACGATGTCAACTACATGATCATGCAAAGAGCAATATGACAATGATGAAACGTGTCATAATAAACGAAACGGTGGAAAGTTGCATGGCAATATATCTCGGAATGGCTATGGAAATGCCATAATAGGTATATAAGGATGAGTGTGCGTATATCCATGGACTCACGTTAGTCATAAAGAACTCATATACTTATTGCAAAAGTGTACTTAGCCCTCGAAGCAAAGTACTACTACGCATGCCCCAAGAGGGATAGATTGGTAGGAAAAGACCATCGCTCGTCCCCAACTGCCACTCATAAGGAAGACAATCAAAAGAGCACCTCATGCAACAAATTTGTCACACAACTTTTACCATATGTGCATGCTATGGGACTTGCCAACTTCAACGAAAGTATTTCTCAATTTCATAATTATCCACTAGCATGACCCTAACATTACTACCTTTATATCTCAAAATAATTATCAAGCAACAAATTGATCATAGCATCCAATTCACTTCCTATGATAGTTTTTATTATACCCAACTTGGATGCTCATCATTCTAGGACCAAATTTGTAACCATAGCAAATACCATGCTGTTCTAAAAGACTCTCAAAAAGATATAAGTGAAGCATGAGAGACTAGCAATTTCTTCAAAATTAAGCCACCACCGTGCTCTAAAAGATATAAGTGAAGCACTAGAACAAAAACTATCACGCTCAAAAGATATAAGTGAAGCACATAGAGTATTCTAGCAAATTATAATCAAGTAGTCTTCTCCCAAAAGGTGTGTACAACAAGGATGATTGTGGTAAACTAAAAAGCAAAGACTAATATAATACACGATGCTCCAAGCAAAACACATAACATGTGGCGAATAAAAATATAGCTCCAAGTAAAGTTACCAATGAACGAAGACGAAAGAGGGGATGCCTTCCCGGGGCATCCCCAAGCTTAGGCTTTTGGCTATCCTTGAATATCTTGGGGTGCCATGGGCATCCCAAGCTTAGGCTCTTGCCACTCCTTATTCCATAGTCCATCAAAGCTCTACCCAAAACTTGAAAACTTCACAACACAAAACTCAACAGGAAATCTTATAAGCTCCGTTAGTGAAAGAAAACAAAACCACTACATAAGGTACTGTAATGAACTCATTCTTTATTTATTTTGGTGTTAAACCAACTGTATTCCAACTTATCTATGGTTTATAAACTATTTTACTAGCCATAGATGCATCAAAATAAGCAAACAAGACACGAAAAACAGAATCTGTCAAAAACAGAACAGTCTATAGAAATCTGTAAGTAACGCAAACTTCTGGAACTCTAAAAATCCTATCAAAATAGGAAGTCCTGGAAATTTTTTCTATTAATCAGAAGAAAAACGAATCAATGCAAAAGAACGTTTCTGTGATTTAACAAAACTAAATTCGTGTGCGCAAAGTTTCTGTTTTTCAGCAAAATCAAATCAACTATCATCATAGGTTATCCTATAGGTTCTACTTGGCACAAACACTAATTAAAAGATATAAACACATCTAAACAGAAGGTAGATGCAAAATTTATTACTAAACAGGAACAAAAACAAAAACACAAAGAAAATTGGGTTGCCTCCCAACTAGCGCTATTGTTTAACGCCCCTAGCTAGGCATAAAAACAAAGATAGATCAAAGTAGTGCCATCTTTGGCACTAAATTCATAAGTAGCTCACATGATAGATTCATAAGGTAATTTGACTTTCTTTCTTGGAAAGTGCTCCATGCCTTTCTTTAATGGAAATTGGAATCTAATATTCCCTTCCTTCATATCAATAATCGCACCAATCGTTCCAAGGAAAGGTCTACCAAGAATAATAGGGCAAGAAAGATTGCAATCTATATCAAGAACGATAAAATCTACGGGCACCAAATTTCTATTTGCAACAATGAGAACATCATTGATCCTTCCCATTGGCTTTTTAATGGTGGAATCCGCAAGGTGCAAATTTAAAGAGCAATCATCAAGATCATGGAAACCTAGAATATCACATAAAGTTTTCGGAATCATGGAAACACTAGCACCCAAATCACACAAAGCAAAACACTCATGATCTTAAATTTTAATCTTTATAGTAGGTTCCCACCCATCATTAAGTTTTCTAGGTATAGAAACTTCCAAATTAAGTTTTTCATCATAAGATTGCATCAAGGCATCAACAATGTGTTTGGTAAAAGCTTTATTTTGACTATAAGTATGAGGAGAATTAACAACAGATTGCAACAAGGAAATACAACCTTCTAAAGAACAATTATCATAATCAAATTCCTTGGAATCCGAGATAGTGGGTTCAATACTATTCAAAGTCACGACCTCTCCAATCCCACTTTTACCAAATTTAGCATCAAGATCTAAAAACTCCGAATTCTTGGGACGCCTTCTAGGTAAAGTTGACTCATCTTCAGTCCCATAATTATCAAGATTCATATTGCAAAACAAAGATCTAATAGGAGAGACATCAATAACTTTGAGATCTTCATCATTATTTTCATTGAAACTAGAAGAACACGCCTTTACAAAGCAATCTTTCTTAGCATGCAATCTAGCGGTTCTTTCCTTGCACTCATCAATGGAAATTCTCATTGCTTTGAGGGACTCATTGATATCATGCTTAGTAGAAGAAGATACAAGTTTAAGAGAATCAACATCAAGCGAAAGTCTATCAACGTTCCTAGCCAAATCATCAACATTGAGCAATTTTTCTTCAAGCAAGCATTAAAATTATTTTGAGAGATCATAAATTCTTTCACACTATTCTCAAAATCAGAGGGAATCTTATTAAAATTACCATAAGAATTATTGTAGGAATTTCCATAATTATTAGAGGAATTACTAGGGAACGGTCTAGAATTAAAGTTTCCTCTATAAGCACTGTTACCGAAATTATTCCTACCAACAAAATTCACATCCATAGATTCATTATTATTCTCAATCAAAGTAGATAAAGGCATATCATTGGGATCAAGAGGAGTATTCTTAGTAGCAAACAATTTCATAAGTTCATCCATCTTTCCACTCAAAATATTGATTTCTTCTATAGCATGCACTTTTTTACTAGAAGATCTTTCGGCGTGCCATTGAGAATAATTAGCCATAATATTATCAAGAACTTTTGTAGCATCACCTCATGTGATTTCCATAAACGTGCCTCCCGCGGCCGAATCTAAGAGATTTCTAGAAGCAAAGTTCAAACCGGCATAAATTTTTTGTATGATCATCCATAAATTCAAACCATGAGTAGGGCAATTGCGAATCATCAATTTCATTATTTCCCAAGATTGGGCAACATGCTCATGATCAAGTTGTTTAAAATTCATAATATCGTTCCTAAGAGTGATAATCTTAGCGGGAGGAAAATACTTAGAGTTAAAAGCATCTTTGCACTTGTTCCAAGAATCAATACTATTTTTAGGCAAAGACGAAAACCAAACATTAGCACGATCTCTAAGTGAAAACGGAAATAGCTTCAATTTAACAATATCATTATCCGTATCTTTCTTCTTTTGCATATCACACAAATCAACAAAGTTGTTTAGATGAGTAGCGGCATCTTCACTAGGAAGGCCGACGAATTGATCTTTCATAACAAGATTCAGCAAAGCAGTATTGATTTCACAAGACTCAACATCATTAAGAGGAGCGATCGGAGTACTAAGGAAATCATTATTATTGGTATTGGAGAAATCACACAATTTGGTATTATCTTGCGCCATGGCAACAAGTAATCCAACACACAAGCAAACAGAAAAAGGCAAGCAAAAGAGAGAGGAGGAGATTGGGAAAGAGCGGGCAAATAAAACGTCAAGGGTAAAGTGGGGGAGAGGAAAATGAGAGGCAACTGGCAAATAATGTAAATGCAAGGGAGATGAGTTTGTGATGGGTACTTGGTATGTCTTGACTTGAGCGAAGACCTCCCCGGCAACGGCGCCAGAAATCCTTCTTGCTACATCTTGATCTTGCGTTGGTTTTCCTTGAAGAGGAAAGGGTGATGCAGCAATAGTAGCCTAAGTATTTCCCTCAGTTTTTGAGAACCAAGGTATCAATCCAGTAGGAGGCTCCTCAAAAGTCCCACGCACCTACACAAACACACAAAGAACTCACAACCAACGCAATAAAGGGGTTGTCAATCCCTTCACGGCCACTTGCGAAAGTGAGATCTGATAGAGATAGTATGATAAGATAAATATATTTTTGGTATTTTATAATATAGATGCAAAAGGTAAAGATGCAAATAAAAGTAGATTGAAAGCAAATATAATAAAAGATAGACCCGGGGGGCATAGGTTTCACTAGAGGCTTCTCTCAAGATAGCATAAGTATTACGGTGGGTGAACCAATTACTGTCGAGCAATTGATAGAAAAGCGAATAATTATGAGATTATGTAGGCATGATCATGTATATAGGCATCACATCAGCAACAAGTAGACCGACTCCTGCCTGCATCTACTACTATTACTCCACACATCGACCGACTCCTGCCTGCATCTAGAGTATTAAGTTCATAAGAACAGAGTAACGCCTTAAGCAAGATGACATGATGTAGAGGGATAAACTCATGCAATATGATATAAAACCCATCTTTTTATCCTCGATGGCAAAAATACAATACGTGCCTTGCAACCCTTTCTATCGCTGGGTAAGGACACCACAAGATTGAACGCAAAGCTAAGCACTTCTCCCATGGCAAGAAAGATCAATCTAGTAGGCCAAACCAAACTGATAATTCGAAGAGACTTGCAAAGATAACTCAATCATACATAAAAGAATTCAGAGGAGATTCAAATATTTCTCATAGATAAACTTGATCAGAAACCCACAATTCATCGGATCTCGACAAACACACCGCAAAAAGAGTTTACATCGAATAGATCTCCACAATAGAGGGGGAGAACATTTTATTGAGATCTAAAAAGAGAGAAGAAGACATCTAGCTAATAACTATGGACCCGAAGGTCTGTGGTAAACTACTCACAACTCATCGGAGGGGCTATGGTGTTGATGTAGAAGCCCTTCGTGGTCGATTCCCCCTTCGACGGAGCGCCGACAAAGGCTCCAAGATGGGATCTTGCAGATACAGAAGGTTACGGTGGTGGAAATTGTGTTTCGTTGGCTCCCTGGATGTTTTTGGGGTACGTAGGCTTATATAGGAGAAAGAAATACGTTGGTGGCCGCCCGAGGGGCCCACAAGACAGGGGGCGCCCTGTAGGGGGGGCGCGCCCTCCTATCTTGTGGCCGCCTCGACTGCTTCTTGACTTGCACTCCAAGTCCTCTCGATCACGTTCGTTCCAAAAATCATGCTCCCGAAGGTTTCATTCCATTTGGACTCCGTTTGATATTCCTTTTCTTAGAAATACTGAAATAGGCAAAAAAACAGCAATACGGGCTGGGCCTCCGGTTAGTAGGTTAGTCCCAAAAATGATATAAATGTGTAAAATAAAGCTCATAAACATCCAAAAGGGGTAATATAATAGCATGGAACAATTTGGAGACGTATCAGGGGACCGCACACGGCTAACAATTGATGTTGTGTGTTCTAGGCGCCCCCCCACACACACATCAGAAGTGTTCTGTAATGTATCGGGTAGGAGAGGCAGCCGGGGGCGCCCCAAGTATGATCCGAATCCTACTTGGGGTTTCCCCAAGTGCCCCCCCTTCCTTTTTTTCACTGGAGTAGAAAGGAAGGGGGAAGAAGAGAAGGAAGGGGGGCGAACCCCCTCTTCTCCTTCTCCTATTCGGCCACTTGCCATAGGGGCACATGCCACCCCTTGTGGGCTAGTGTGCTCCCCTCTCATGGCCCATATGGCCCATATATTCCCCCGGGGAGTTCCGGTAACCCCCCGGTACTCCGATAAATACCCGATACATTACAGAACACTTCCGATGTTCGAATACTATCGTCCTATATATCAATCTTTACCTCTCGACCATTTTGAGACTCCTTGTCATGTCCGTGATCTCATCTGGGACTCCTAATAACACTCGGTCATAAAATCACATAACTCATATAATACAATATTGTCATGGAATGTTAAGCGCGCAGACCCTACGGGTTCGAGAACTATGTAGACATGTCCGAGACAACTCCCCGGTCAATAACCAATAGCGGAACCCGGATGCTCATATTGGCTCCTACATATACTACGAAGATCTTTATCGGTCGAACCGTTATGACCACATACGTAACTCCCTTTGTCTATCGGTATGTTACTGGCCCGAGATTCGATCGTTGGTATATGTACCTAGTTCAATCTCGTTACTGACAAGTCTCTTTACTCGTTCCGTAATACCATCACCTCATGACCAACTCCTTAGTCGTCTGCTTGCAAGCTTATGATGTGTATTACCGAGAGGGCCCAGAGATACCTCTCCGATACTCGGAGTGACAAATCCTAATCTCGATCAATGCCAACCCAACAAAACACCTTCGGAGATACCTGTAGAGCATCTTTATAATCACCCAGTTACGTTGTGATGTTTGATAGCATACAAGGCATTCCTCCGGCATCCGGGAGTTGCATAATCTCATAGTCAAAGGAATATGTATTTGACATGAAGAAAGCACTAGCAATACAACTGAACAATCAATATGCTAAGCTAAGGGATGGGTCTTGTCCATCACATCATTCTCCTAATGATGTGATCCCGTTATCAAATGAAAACTCATGTCCATGGTTAGGAAACCTTAACCATCTTTGATTAATGAGCTAGTCAAGTAGAGGCTCACTAGGGACACAATGTTTGTCTATGTATTCACACATGTATTATGTTTCTGATCAATACAATTCTAGCATGAATAATAAACATTTATCATGAATAAGGTAATATAAAATAACAACTTATTATTGTCTCTAGGGCATATTTCCTTCAGTATCATAGTCTTGATCCTAAAGGAGGTGAAAGGAAAATAAGAAGAGGGATAAAGACTAGCGGTAGCATGGCAGAGGTTCTCTGCCTGCTAGCATTGTTGGCGAAATACACTATTGCAGGAAGGTCCTAAAACAACACATGTATCAGAACCCATTTGATCAAACTGTGTGTGCTGCACAAATTCCAAACGATAACAAATAATACTCATATGCTAGAAAATGAAATGTGTGTATTGGCCCATCCATTGGGCATGATGGTGGTATGCAGACCGTGTGCGATAGAGGGAACACAACTAAATACAATGCTGCGTGTGTGAACGTGTTCATAACACATGCATTTCTATGAGCGTTACCCGTGTGCGTTCTTGGCAAATGATTTACAAACACAAAATGTTTGCAACGGCTTGGAGCACGGCACACGATGCGTGAGATGAATACTCGTGTGTGGTGATTTGAAAGATACACACACTGTTCGCGGAGTCAACCCGTGTGTGAGAACTCGTGATAGCACATACGATTCTTTGGTGTGAATTGTGTGATCTATAGGGCACACGAGCATATAGATCACACCCATGGGTAAGCACTGTGTGCGCACGCGCCGTGCTAGCTCGCGCTTCCTTCTTTCCTAAGTTTTTCATTAATGGTGTTGTGCTTCCTTCTCTCCTAAGCTTTCCATTGATGGCGTTTTCCGAACACCCCACCCTTTCCCACCACTTCCAAATCTGTTTCCCGCCACCAGTGATTGGGTATAAGCCTAGGCGGCGCGCGACACACGCGGCGACACGTCTAGTGCAACCTATAGCTTTTTTATCATTTCCAAGCATGCAAACCCACTAAAGCGCCGCCTCCGCCATCAACCTCTTCGACAAGGGAAATGATCCAGTGCAGGCGCGACGGCCCGTTGAGGCCCAGGGAGTCCCCGATAACGCGCCGGACAACGATGTGTTGTGCGTCATCACTAGAGTTGAGCAGACCCTTGGCGCAGGGTGCGACAGCATTGCGGAGCAAGATAGGCTGTAATGTGTCGCACAACAAGATTGTTGGAGCACCTCAGAGCAACAAAAAAAGCGTGTCTGCGCCGAGAGGCTGTGACATGCCGCACAACAAGACCGACTGAGTGCCGCAGAACAAAAGGAGTGATGCCTGGCAGAGCAAGAGCAGATCCATCGCCGCTTGCTTCATGTCCCACTCGACGGGATGTTGTAGCTGGGCCCACGGCCCATCAGTACCCCGATTCCTCACCGGGAATGGGCAGCGGTCGTCTGCGCTATAATTGTACCAGAGTTCATCCACGTCGTACTTGCACTAGACACCGGCTATGCCATTTGCATGGGTCACACCATTTGCCTTGTCCATGCCCCCCTCGATGTCAATGCGCTAGTCGCTAGGCTCGAGCACCTCCTTGACCCACCTGCAAGCAGCTGACTCAGCATGTTCTCGTCCTTTCCGAGCCATGTTTGAATACCCTGTTTGGGTACGCAGTAAACGGCCATTACGACCGGGATTATAAACTATATGACACAGACTTCATGGATTTGGACGTCAGGGTTCGTTTGTGTCACTGCCTACCCTCTTAGGATTCAAAATAGACTTCCCTCTATAGTTTATAGGACTGAGAAGCAAGGGCGAGGGAAGGCATGACGCATCTACGTTGTCCATATCCATCCATGTAGTGAAAATTGTACTGACCCTTATTACTTTAATATAGTCATGTTACTCCCTCCTTTCCGGTTTTTAGGCCCTATCTCAATTGTTTCAGGGAAGGAGATTGAACGCACTTGATTCATTGATCTCAGGCATACATATAGCTTTACAGAGGGAGAGGCACGAGGCCACGCTGGTGATCGTGGGCTGGCCATGATCGTGGAGGAGGACGTGTGTGCTCAGTGGGAAAACTGCACACACGCTCACTACACTACTCTACCTTATACGTATAGAATACAGTAGTCTAACCCCCCCTCCCCCGCAGTCTTGGCGTCGGTGCTCGAGACACAAAGGCTGGAACGGAAGTCGTGAAAGACATCAGAGGGCAGGCTCTTTGTCATGACGTCGGTGAACTGTTAGCACAAAGGGAAAGTCCAAACATAATGTGTGCAACTGTCAAGTACAACCAGGTAGTACATGAAACCAGAGACACTAGCTACAGGTGAAGTCCAAACATCTAAATGCAGGAGCTGAAAAGGGAAATAACTAGGACTATGTGAAGAAGAAAATGGCAGACGGGCATGTTTGCCCATCCTGCAAGCGTGACACGTGTGTGGAGTCGATGGCACGCAGGTGAAAGGAAACTGGTGCAGCACCCGGCGGAGCGCGTCGTCTCCAGAATGGCCGAGCTGCTGATGCCACAACTCCACAGAGGCGACACCGGTGAACGGAAGTGAGGAGGACGGTGCACTACAGGGCATGACAGGGTACAAGTCTCCAGTGGAATCACAACGCAGTATCACCTGGCAGGTGCGGATGTCCTTGACAGAGAAGCCAAATTTATCAAACTCGACAGAAATAGGATTCTCACGCGTAAGTTGCCGAACAGAGAGCACATTGGTGATAAGGGAGGGAGAAAGCAAAACATTGCGAAGAACAAGCGGAGAATTGGTGGTGATCAGAGAGCCGTGGCCGGTGTGGGTGATTGAGAGGTGACCGTCGTTGCCGACCACGATCTGATTGGGGAAGGAATGAGGAGAAAAAGAATGGAGGGTACCAGGGTTGGCGGTCATGTGCGTCGTCACGCCGGAGTTGAGGTACCAGTTCGAGGTGCTTCCAGCAGACGAAGCCAAGGTGGACGCGGCCTGCAGGGCCCTATGCAGCGGCCCCATGTCCCAAGGCTGGGGCTACGCCGGTGGTGGCGCGGTGCTGGAGCTAGTGTCGGGGGAGCCACAGCCGTAGCCATAGCCAGGAGGGGAGCCATAGGCACTGTAGCCGGGCGTGAGTGATGGCGGGGCCGGGCCGGCGAAGAAGGCCTGCTGCAGAGGGGTGCTGGGGCGGGGACCAAGAACGCCGGCACCGGGCACGCGCCAGGGCATGGGCCAGGCTTGCACCAGGCTAGTCCAAGAGTTGGCACCGGGAGCCTGACTAGGAAGAGCAGGCGGATGAGGCGGCGGTGTTGTGGTCGAGGAGGATGCCCCGGGACAGCCACGACCATGATGCTTCCCGTGGCCGCACCCACGGCCAGCGCTGGAGTCAGCCGGCGGGGCAGCGGTGGGTGCGTACGGGGTCGGGGACGGCGTGATACGCCCGGCCACCATGGCGTGGGCGTGCTGAATGCGCGCTGTCTGCTCGGCATGGTGCTCCTCCAGCAGCAAGAACGAGCGGGCCTGCAAGAAACTGGGCAGGGGCACGCGCGAGGTAAGGTGAGGGATGGCGTCATGGTACTGACGCCCAAGCCCGCGGATCATGTTGAAGAGCTGCTGAGTCTCAGAGCCGGACTGGCCGAGATCGCGGAGTTGATCAGTGAACGTCTTCAGACGCGTGCAGTATTGCATGATCGTGAGGTCGCCTTGCACGAGGGCATGATACTCGGCGTCGATGTACACGACGCGAGAGAGTTGGTTGTCGTCGAAGATCGCCTCGATCGTGGCCCAGAGTACAGCTGCCGTATCCTCGGGCTACATGACGGCCTCGAGCAGCTCCGGCGAGATCGTGGCGTAGAGCCAGTGAATGACACAGTGGTCGATCATGACCCACTCGGGGTCGTGGCGGCCCGGTGCAACGTCAGCGAGGATGTGGTCACGGATGCCGAACATGCCCACGATGGTGTGGAAGAAGCGGCGCCACTGCGCATAGTTGCCGGCGTGGAGATCGAGAGTGATTGGAACATGGTGGCGAATGTCGATGGTATGAAGAATGGATGTCGGGAAAGCGCGTGGAGGTGGGAGGAGGGTGTTCGAGAGGTCGCCCGCGGCAGCGTTCTGGAGAACGCCGGCGGCAGCGTGGTTGCTGTCGGTGTCAAAACCGGTGGATCTCGGGTAGGGGGTCCCAAACTGTGCGTCTAAGGCTAATGGTAACAGGAGGCAGGGGACACGATGTTTTACCCAGGTTCGGGCCCTCTCGATGGAGGTAATACCCTACTTCCTGCTTGATTGATCTTGATGATATGAGTATTACAAGAGTTGATCTACCACAAGATCGTAGAGGCTAAACCCTATAAGCTAGCCTATGATTATGATTGTTCTTGCCCTATGGACTAAACCCTCTGGTTTATATAGACATCGGAGGGGGGCTAGGGTTACATAGAGTCAGTTACAAAGAAGGAAATCTACATATCCGAATATCCAAGCTTGCCTTCCACGCAAAGGAGAGTCCCATCCGGACACGGGACGAAGTCTTCAATCTTGTATCTTCATAGTCCAACAGTCCGGCCAAAGTATATAGTCCGGCTGTCCGAGGACCCCTTAATCCAAGACTCCCTCTGTCGCTGTCGGAGGAGGAAGTGGGAGAGGGGACGGGGTTGTCGTCCATGGCAGCAGAAGAGGGAGGTGGGGGAGGCGCAAAGGGGTTGGAGTCCTGAGCGTCTGATACCATATTTCAGGGAAGGAGATTGAACACACTTGATTCATTGATCTCAGGCATACATATAGCTTTACAGAGGGAGAGGCGCGAGGCCACGATGGTGATCATGGGCTGGCCATGATCGTGGAGGAGGACGTGTGTGCTCAGTGGGAAAACTGCACACACGCTCACTACACTACTCTACCTTATACGTACAGAATACAGTAGTCTAACATCAATTTTTTTTCATTTTTCCCATTTAAAGGGCTCATCTCCATCTCCCTTTGAGATTTGGAGGCACATTAAATCTTTGCATGCAAGAATCAAAAAGAAACTCACCAATCCATGTAATGGTACTACTCATCTAGTGGCCAAGCATGCATGCACTACAATTAATCCTAACTAATGCATCAATTTAGTTTGGATATTTTTGTAAAGTATGAGATACACTCCTTCACTCACTATGTGCCTTGGTTAATAAGATTTCATATTTAAATCATGTAAACCGAAAAGGAGATAGTAGTTTAGTTTTCGCATCCCTAGCCCCTAGGTCACGGGTGTCGTGGTTCTAAGTCTGACAGTAGAAAGGGGGGTAGGTATGGAAAGGCAAGATCTTAGCTATAGAGTAGTTGTATACGCAAGGGATTTACGAGTTCAGGCCCTTCTCGGAGGAAGTAACAACCCTACGTCTCGGAGCCCGGAGGCGGTCGACTGAATTATATGCGTATGAGTTACAGGGGTGCGAACCCTTTACACTGAGGAGGGGGTGGCTTATATAGAGTCTGCCAGACCCCTCCGGCCCTCAGTTATGCAGGGTTAAAAGTACATTAAGGCCCGACGTTACTGGTAACGCCCTACATAAAGTGCTATCATGACCATAAAGACTACTTAATAACAAACGTTTGTGTGCAGAGTGACTCTAGATCTCCTGGCGGTCAAGTGAGTGGCTTCATGGTCGAGTGTCTTCGAGTCCATCAAGTGGAATCCTTCTAGGTCGACTGAAAGGTAGTTTCTTCTAGAGATGTCCTTGGGGAGGGTACCTTGGATAGGTCCATAACCCTACCCTAGGTACATGGCTTCATCATTAGCCCCCGAATGGATCGAGGTTTGAGTGAGGAAGGAGTTGAGAATTCTTCCGACCCATCTTTTGTGCTATGAGTATGTCTTGTTCTGGATCAATGACCTTAGGTGACGGCACCAACTTCTTTTTCAGTCGCCTTGATCCATTCTTTGTATTGGTCGAGTGACTTTTCTGTACTTGAAGATTTCCGAGCGACGGATCGGAGGAAATCTCCAGTCTGACAAGTTGTTCTGTCGTTCACGGATTTAGCGGGATCTGAATTTCGGGAAGCGCGCGAGGCGGAGGAGACCGCGGTACTCGGATGGGATAAGGCAGGGACGCCTCGATCTTTGCGCCACCTTTTTTGCCACGTATCGCGCGCGCGACTGTTGCGGGATTTGACAGGATAGTCTGGGCCTACCAGTCAGTCACTCGGAAGCAACCCCATATAAGGCGCCGGATGTTTTTTTTTTGAATAGTGCATCCTCATTCCCCTCTCCCTCTTCCTCAAACTCGCCCGCTGCGCTCGCCTCCAACCCCGCATTACTGCTCCTTGCACGCTTCGCCGGCGATGATGGTGAAGGAGAAGACGGCGGCTTTGGAGCGGACGAAGAAGGCGACGGCGAAGGCGAAGGGGAGGGCGACCAGTCGGGGCGGATCCTTGTCGCGGGTCGGTTTGCCGCAAGGCTGGATCCAGGGAGACTGGATCCGCTCGACCATCCGCCAGAAAGACCTCGACGACCTGGCTAATGAGGGACTGATCCCTCATGGATCAGCGAGGCTCCCGGGGAAGGAGTGGCAGCTGCAGCCTCAGGAGGGTGAGTGCGTCCTCTTAGCTACCCACGTCGACCGCGGGTTTTCTCTGTCGCCCAACCCTTTCTTTCGAGGATTTCTGAACTTCTTTGGGGCACAACTCCACCACTTCACACCCAACTCTATCATCTATCTCGCCACTTTCGTGTCCTTGTGTGAGAACTTCTTGGGTTGTCGGCCGCATTGGGGCCTTTTCAAACACATTTTCACTTGTCGCTCCCAGATGGTGAAAAAGGCTAATCCGAGTGACGAGAAAACCCAAGTAATCCAGATGTGTGGGGGTCTTGGGGTTCAAATGAGAAGTTAAAGTGCTTTTCCAGCCATGGTCCTCCCCGAGTCAGTCCGAGGGTGGCAGTCGACCTGGTTCTACTGCCAAGACCAGCCGACGCCAGGGCAGTCGACTAGACTCCCTCCTTTCTCCATGGACCGAGTGAACAAGCCGTCCTCTCTGAAGGTGGTTCTGGAGGAGAAGGCTCAGGTTAAGGTGTTGGTCGAGCGTGTAGTCCAGCTCATCCGTGACGGGGTGACTGGCATGGATCTTCTGGAGGTTTTCCTTCGACGGCGCATTCAGCCACTTCAATATCAAGGCCATCCGATGTGGATGTACTCAGGTACTGAAGACACCACTCGGGTCCATCCGGAGGAGGTCGACGACGCCACACTGGAGAGGTGGATGACCGCCATCACAGGGAACAAAGATAACCCTCGTGGAGCCAGGAGGATCCCTCCACTCGACCAGTCATACGAACCAGACAAGGTCCAATTACGTACCTCCGACTGTGATCATGTTTCCTTTATTCCGTTTTGCTATAATCCAGTCGACTGACTTTCGTCTTGTTTGTTGTCTTCCAGGTTACTACTAAGATGTACTCGATGCCCAACAGGGCGTAGGAATAGGCCGAGGAGGAGGAAGGGAGCGGGGGTGAAAGTCAGGAGGAGTGGGAATCCGATGGCGAGGAGGATGAAGAAGATGTCGGCTCTGGTGAGGAAGAGGAGGAGGAAACCGAGCCTCCCTGTACTGAAAGATGATCCAAGCTCACCCATGACCCCGCAGTCGAGCGTGGCAAGGCGGACGTGCCTGTCGGGCAGTCGACTAAACACCCTCAGACGACCTCTCCGGCACCGACTGAGAAAGCATCGAAGCAACCCCGAGCAGCGTCTTCAAAACCGATGAAGGCCCTGCCGAAGATGAGGATGGTGATTCCCACTATTTCTGGGTAATGGCAGGACTTGTGTTTTCTTGTTTGGCATGAGTAAACTCTTGGTCGACTCGTTAGCTAACCGACTGATTTCTGGGATCTGCAGTGCTGCTACCTCCGAGACCTCAGCCAGGAATGAGGACCATGAAATGGAAGATGCTGCTACCTCCAACCTTGGTATGATCTCTGTGGTTTCGCTTTAAGTCGGTTGGATCTTCATTTTTAACTTTGAATCTTTCTTGTAGCCTCATCTCATGTCATTGATCTCCCCGATGATGACGATGAGGAGCCGCTGAGGAAAAGGAGGAACAGGAAGACGTCTGCCGGCAAGACTGCTCAGGTTGTATCAGCACCTAAGACGCTGGTTCCGGAGGGAGGCAACATCACTCGGGCTACCGTGTCCTTTGCAGTGCCGCTGATGAGTGCCCGCCCTTCGTCGTCGAGTGCTGATCCGCCTTCCCTCTTCTCCACACACCACGTCCCAGAGGACCAAGCAGGTGCTGCTAAGGAAGCTATACGCCAGGTGGGGGTCATGATGGAGCAGGTGAAGGCGATCCGAGACGCCAGCCAAGTAGCTTATGATGCAAGCTCAGCTCTTCAGAGCAATGTCCAGTTTAGCTGATCACCGCTTGTTTTGTTAGGATATGGTACCTGAAAACTTTTCTTTCTGAAGATCTTAGTATCTGTACGCCCACTGGGTGCGTCGATTGAATTTTTGGATTGGTGGGGGCACGCTGAGTGCACCCACTGGGTGTAGTCCCCGAGACTATGGTGGACTGCTGGCAGTCGACTATAGTCTTTATACTTTGAACTTCCTCACTTTACTTTTTCCACTCGGTCTGGTCGAATGGAATCATGGAACCAGTGGGGGCACGCAGAGTGCACCCACTGGGTGTAGTCCCCAAGACCATGGTCGACTGCTGGCAGTCGACTATGGTCTGAAGAACATATTTTTTTTGACGACACAATGGCTGACTGCTGGCAGTTAGCTATGGTTTAGGATCATAACTTTCTATCTCTTTCGGTCGATTGATCGATCCGAGTCGGTAGAACCAGTGGGGGCACGCTAAGTGCACCCACTGGGTGTAGTCCCCAAGACTACTGTTGAATATTTTGATTCAGCTGTAGTCTTAAAAATGCTACAATTTTTTCTCTTAGTCACTTGGAAGTGACCTATTTTTGATGTCTGTCGACTGACTTTCCGCAGAAATCTTGCGAGCTTGTGGCTCGTTATACTGGGTTGGAGAACAAACATATCCAGCTCGAACTTGACTTGAAGCTTGTCCAGGAGAACTTCACGAAGGCAAAGGAGGAAGCAAAAGGTATGTTTGGTGAGAATCTTGATGACTGACCTTACTTTTTTTTGTCCATTCTTGATTCTGACCTCATTGTTACTTTGTAGAAAAACTGAAGGAGGCTCTAAAGAAGAAGGATCTTGACCTTGCCGAGGCGCTGAAAACGGCTTCAGACAAGACCAAGCACGCAGAAGAAAAGTTGACTTCAGTCGGTAAACTTGAAGAGGAAAACACCAATCTGAAAGCTGCTCTTGATGCGGCCAACAAAGAGGCTAGCCGACTGAAGAATGACAAGATTGCTCTGAGCGACAAGGCTAGCGAACTGGCGGGAAAGAATAATGACCTAGAGGCTTATCTGGGAGGGCTCGCCAAGAAATTATTCCTCATGCTTGAAGGTAATCACTTATATCCGACTGGCTTGTCATTATGGACTTACCACAAAACTGCTGGCTTATCTTTGGGTTGTGTTTACAGAATTCTGCCAAAACTTTGAGGAAGAGACTAGTCGAGTGGAGACAAGCCTGGATCCCATCAACTCTCTTGTGAAGGATGAAGCTGCCATGAACGTGCTCCGACTGGAGTCTCGTGTTGCTGTTGTGGTCGACTATCTTGCTAGACTGAAGGTTGCGACCTCGCACATCGACACAACATTCTGGCTGGGGGAAACACTTCATAATGACCTCGAGTCTCTAATGACTCGACTGAACAAAGTTCCAAGTCGAGTGCAAGAATGGAAGAAGTCTTCTGCCAGGTGTGGTGCTGATGTTGCTCTATCTCTGGTTTGTGTTCACTGCAAGGATGCGCGAGAGGACAAGCTGGCGTCTCTCAAGGTGGCCAATACCAAGAAGCATGACTTCTGATCTTTCATGGAGACCTTCATTGTTGCTGCCACTCGGATTGCAGATGGAATGGACCTGGACGAGTTTGTCGCGCCTTCTAGTCCTCCACCGGAGGAGTAAAAAACTTCTATGCTTGATGCCTTAAATTTGCCTCGGAATGCCGAGTGGTTTTTGTAACCGATAAACTTTAACAGGCTCGATGCCTGAGCACTTTCTGGATCCGTAGGATGCTATCTGAACTTGGGTTTGCCGTTGAATATGTTTGCATTTGTCTTTGAACAAACATTGTTCTTTGCCCGGAATATATGCTAGTGCTTCTGATGCACTCTTGCAGGTAGGAATGAAGCACAGATTGCAGTCGACTTGCGTCCTTGCGGATCGGGATGGAGCACACATTGTATTTGTGGTGGAGCTCTGAAGGGGAAGGTAGCAGTCGACTTGCACCTCGTCATCCTTGCAGAGCGGAATGAATCTCATACTTAGGCGACTACTGGACTGCAGCTAAGCCCCCGAGTGGGAGGTTTGCTCTCCACTCGGTAGGATTTTTCAAACTTAGGCGAGTACTGGACTGCAGCTAAGCCCCCGAGTGGGAGGTTTGCTCTCCACTCGGTAGGATTTTCAGATACTTACGCGAGCGCTGGGCTGCAGCTAAGCCCTTGAGTGGGAGGTTTGCTCTCCACTCGATAGGATTTTTAAATACTTAGGCGAGTACTGAACTGCAGCTAAGCCCCCGAGTGGGAGGATTGCTCTCCACTCGGTAGGATTTTCGTATTTGTGGTGTAGCTCCGAAGGAGAAGGTGGCAGTTGGCCTGCACCTTGTCATCCTTGCAGAGCGCACATTGTATTTGATACTTAGGCGAGTACTTGGACTGCAGCTAAGCCTACGAGTAGGGAGGCTGGCTCACCACTCGGTAGGATTTTAAAATACTTAGGCGAGTACTGGACTACAGCTAAGCCCCCGAGTGGGAGGATTGCTCTCCACTCGGTAGGATTTTCGTATTTGTGGTGTAGCTCCGAAGGAGAAGGTGGCAGTCGGCCTGCACCTCGTCATCCTTGCAGAGCGCACATTGTATTTGATACTTAGGCGAGTACTTGGACTGCAGCTAAGCCTCCGAGTGGGAAGGCTGGCTCACCACTCGGTAGGATTTTAAACACTTAGGTGAGTACTTGGACTGCAGCTAAGCCTCCGAGTGGGAGGCTGGCTCACCACTCGGTAGGATTTTAATCACTTAGGCGAGTACTTGGACTGCAGCTAAGCCTCTGAGTGGGGAGGCTGGCTCACCACTCGGTAGGATTTTAAACACTTAGGAGAGTCTTCGGACTGCAGCTAAGCCTCTGAGTGGGAGGCTGGCTCACCACTCGGTAGGATTTTAAACACTTAGGCGAGTACTTGGACTATAGCTAAGCCCCCGAGTGGGAGGATTGCTCTCCACTCGGTGGGATTTTAAAATACTTAGGCGAGTACTGGACTGCAGCTAAGCCTTCGAGTGGGAGGCTGGCTCACCACTCAGTAGGATTTTAAACACTTAGGCGAGTACTTGGACTGCAGCTAAGCCCCCGAGTGGGAGGTTTGCTCTCCACTCGGTAGGATATTCAGATACTTAGGCGAGCGCTGGGCTGCAGCTAAGCCCCCGAGTGGGAGGTTTTCTCTCCACTCGGTAGGATTTTTAAATACTTAGGCAAGTACTGGACTGCAGCTAAGCCCCCGAGTGGGAGGATTGCTCTCCACTCGGTAGGATTTTCGTATTTGTGGTGTAGCTCCAAAGGAGAAGGTGGCAGTCGGCCTGCACGTCGTCATCCTTGCAGAGCGCACATTGTATTTGATACTTCGGCGAGTACTGGGACTGCAGCTAAGCCTCCGAGTGGGGAGGCTGGCTCACCACTCGCTAGGATTTTAAAATAGTTAGGCGAGTACTAGACTGCAGCTAAGCCCCCGAGTGGGAGGATTGCTCTCCACTCGGTAGGATTTTCGTATTTGTGGTGTAGCTCCGAAGGAGAAGGTGGCAGTCGGCCTGCACCTCGTCATCCTTGCAGAGCGCACATTGTATTTGATACTTAGGTGAGTACTTGGACTGCAGCTAAGCCTCCGAGTGGGGAGGCTGGCTCACCACTCGGTAGGATTTTAAACACTTAGGCGAGTACTTGGACTCCAGCTAAGCCTCCGAGTGGGAGGCTGGCTCACCACTCGGTAGGATTTTAAACACTTAGGCGAGTACTTGGACTGCAGCTAAGCCTCTGAGTGGGGAGGCTGGCTCACCACTCGGTAGGATTTTAAACACTTAGACGAGTACTCGGACTGCAGCTAAGCCTCCGAGTGGGAGGCTGGCTCACCACTCGGTAGGATTTTAAACACTTAGGCGAGTACTTGGACTGCAGCTAAGCCCCCCGAGTGGGAGGATTGCTCTCCACTCGGTGGGATTTTTAAATACTTGGGCGAGTACTGGACTGCAGCTAAGCCTTCGAGTGGGAGGCTGGCTCACCACTCAGTAGGATTTTAAACACTTAGGCGAGTACTTGGACTGCAGCTAAGCCTCCGAGTGGGAGGCTGGCTCACCACTCGGTAGGATTTTAAAGTACTTAGGCGAAACGGATTCGCAGCTAAGCCTCCGAGTGAGAGGCTTGCTCTCCACTCGGTAGGATTTTTGAGTACTTAGGCGAAACGGATTCGCAGCTAAGCCTCCGAGGGAGAGGCCAGCTCGTCACTCGGTAGATTTTTTTTACAAACTTAGGAGAAACGGATTCGCGGCTAAGCCACCCACTGGGGGATTTCTCTTATAAACAAAAGCAACAACAATCAATGAGAAAATTATAAAACTTTTGTCTTTGATAAGCAAACTACAGGAGTACTTTTATTACAACTCATCCGAGTGAATACTTTAAGTGTAAAAGGGGCGGAGCAGGTCCGCATTCCAAGCTCGTGGCTCGTCAACCTAGCGACTGACATTGTAAAGACGGTATGCTCCATTGTGGAGAACTTTGGTGACGATGAAAGGACCTTCCCAAGTAGGGGCAAGTTTGTGCGGCTTCTGTTGGTCCACTTGGAGGACCAAGTCTCCTTCCTGGAAGGCCCGACTCTTCACATTTCTGGCGTAGAATTGACGCAAGTCTTGCTGATAGATGGTCGATCGGATCATGGCCATCTCTCTTTCTTCTTCCAGAAGGTCGACTGCGTCCTGCCGGGCTTGCTTTGCTTCAACTTCAGAGTAGAGCTCGACTCGCGGTGCATTGTGAAGCAGATCACTCGGCAGAACCGCTTCAGCTCCATAGACCAGAAAGAATGGAGTTCTCCCAGTCGACCGATTTGGAGTAGTCCTCAATCCCCAAAGAACTGATGGAAGTTCGTCGACCCATGCGCCTGTTGCCTGTTTGAGGTCACACATCAAACGGGGTTTCAGTCCTTTGAGAATTAGGCCATTGGCTCTTTCTGCTTGTCCATTCGACTGGGGGTGGGCGACTGAAGCGTAATCGACTCGTGTGCCTTGAGAAGCGTAGAAGGCTTTGAATTGGTCGGAATCGAAGTTCGACCCATTATCGGTGATGATGCTATGCGGAACTCCATATCTGAATATCAATTCTCTGATGAAGCTGATGGCAGTGCCGGCATCAAGATTTTTAATAGGCTTGGCTTCGATCCACTTAGTGAACTTGTCGACTGCCACCAGTACATGAGTGAAGCCGCTCCTGCCAGTTCTCAGTGGCCCAACCATATCTAACCCCCAAACAGCGAAGGGCCAGACGATTGGAATGGTCTTCAAGGCTGAGGCGGGCTTGTGCGACATATTGGAGTAGAACTGACATCCTTCACACTTGTCGACTATCTCTTTCGCCATTTCATTTGCTCTGGGCCAATAAAAACCCGCTCGGTATGCTTTATCCACAATAGTCCGAGAGGACGCATGATGGCCACAGGTCCCCGAGTGGATGTCGTTGAGAATTATCCGGCCCTCTTCCGGCGTTATGCACCTCTGACGGGCTCCAGTCGCGCTTTCTCTGTACAACTGTCCCTTCATGACAGTAAAGGCCTTGGATCGACGGACAATCTGTCGAGCCTCTTCTTCATTCTCTGGGAGCTCTTTTCTTAGGATATATGTGATGTAAGGCACTGTCCAGTCGGGAGTGATAACCAAAACTTCCATGATCAGGTCGACCACGGCTGGGACCTGATGAGGACATCAATACCATTGTTACACCCACAGCCCCTACTGCTACATATACGGGACCAATTACTAGAGCTCGCGCACGCCAATTAAATTATCAGGTACTTCCGTTTCTTGGTAATGATTCTAATGTTCATGAGAATATGATGCTGCCTAAATTGGATACATTTGTTTTGCTTACAAATGAAGGGCCTAGCTTGGAGAAGGATGAACATTGGAGCAAGAACAAGCATGGAGATGATGCCATGCGCAAGGGGAACAGGAACGGAGTTACAAGTGATGATTTCAGGACTTTGAAGCCACCATAATGGGTGCATGAAGCCATGGACGAAATATACAAGATGCCACTTCATAAATTTCGTCCCGAGGCTATTATAGGTGCTGCGTCACCTTTTTATTGGGCCAAGCCCATGTAATTTCGAAATACATAAGTATAGGCTATTTTTAGAGTCCGTATGTGTGGGGAAACAAGAGATAGGGTTGATTTCGGACCCCTCCACCAAGGGCCACGAAATTCCCCCTCTCTTCCTCCATATATACAGCCCTTAGGGCACCGTTTAGACTTTGGGTTTTGTTTAGATTAAAAGTTCGCCATAGCTGCAACTTCGCGTACTTCGTTTGTGTTCAACGACCAGACAAAGGCGTCACAAAACCCCACCTTGATCAATAAAGCTTTCATCTTATATTCGCAATATCCAGATTGCAATCTTAGTTTCTTGCTTGTTCTTCGTTTGCTCGCAGGAAACAGATCCTCGTGGTCAGGTTGATCGTGCTCCGGCGTGGTCAATAACCTCTCGGAGTTGGTTTAGCGATTGCTAAGGCGCGACGTCCTCGCACGTTCGTAGTCGGATCGTCAAAGTCGACTTCCACCAAAGCGATATCCATCATCTCATCGAAAGACGGGACACCTTTGCCTCTATCAAGTGGTATCAGATTTCCAGGTTGCTCGGTGAGATTTTACAGTTTTTCGTAGTTTAAATCGAGTCTATTCTTCATACCTTTAATCCACGAAAAAGCCAAAAAAAAATTAGGGTTAGTTCATCCCATCCGAACCAATCTGAGCCTTGCATAATCTTTTCTGTATTTGCTTTGTTGAATTTGCGGTTGCATCGTCGTGTCCAGTTGCTGGTCTTAGCATCTAGTCTTTTAGAGTTTCGAGTTCTGTTCACAGGTTGTCACGTCGCCGCTGCCATATATAACCACCGCATCATCATCGTCGCTGTTGCCATATACCACCACCACATATTCACCACCAATCCGAATCCATATACGGCACCACATATCCGCCGCCATCACGCCAATCCGAGTTCACCTGCAACATATATCCGCCACCTGTCCGTGTTCCACCAGATTCATCTCCGCCACCAGTCCGAGTTCCACCAGATTCATCTCCGCCACCAGTCCTAGTCCGAGTCCAGTAATTGTTGCATTGTTCCCGATTTCCAGATCACGCGATACTCCGAGTCGTGACAGAGAAGGACTCCCCAACTTCCGAGCCATCCGCAGAAGCAAAATAGTTCCAATTTCAAAAAAAAACTAAGTCTGGAAAATTCTGGCTAGGCAGTTTTTAGACCATTTGTAGACTTTTTCGAAAAAAAATTTTGCGGAGCAAAAAAAAAGGAAAAAAAGTGCAAAAAAAAAGAGAAAAAAAATTCAGAGTGTGCTCCTCCCTTGTTTACGTGCCGCGCCGTGATTTTGTTGGTGTTCTAGGCTCGCGTCTCTAGCACAGTCTAGCCTAGGACCAGCACAGTACCGTCGTTGAGCGTTTATTCAACTTTGCATCTCTGAATTGATTATTGCTGACCCTTTTTGCTACCATATTATAAGCCTTCCCAGCTCCACATACATCTACGTCGTGCGTTTGACTCTCCCTGGTAATCGCTCTATCCAAGCTTTGAGAGTTTTGACTACAACGGTTGCCGATCACCGCCTGCTGCTGGGTAAGAACTGGTAAGAATTTGAGATTTGCTTGACGGATTTGTGACACCCACCACCACCACTTGTTCGTAGTCTGTAGGATCATATTCTTGTGTGTTTCTATTGCTGCTAACCATGCCAGGATCACAAGCCGATGAGATTGACTGGGAGAATTTATCGAACAAGGAGCTTCATGATAAGTTTCAGCAAATGATGACTGAACAGGTGCAAGATGTGCTGAACAATTTTGAAGAGGCCATGGAGAAGATCACTGGCCTTGAGAAGACGTTCGAAACAAAGCTCGATAACAAGTTTAAAGAATTGCTCACGCGTCTTCCACCACCACCACCCGCTGCACCTAACGCACCTCTCCAACAACAACAACAACGACTACCTCCACGTTGCGAAACAGACCTTCGCCGAGCGAGCCGTGTTCCTCTTGCGTTTGGACAAACTGTTGGTGCTGCTGTTGATACTTCTGTGGCTCCTGCTGCTGATGCGGAGGAGGATGATTATGTGGGAGATTATGAGGATGAGGTTGATCAAAATCAGCACTGTGTGCAGCCACCTGTACCACCACCAGCAGGTCGACCTCAGGTATATATTCGTAATGGTAGGCCTGCACCACCAACTCAGGTACGAGATGATGTCCATATTCCTAAACTGAAATTGAATATTCCACCATTTGAGGGTAGATATGTTCCTGATATATATCTTACTTGGGAGTTAGAAACTGAACAACGATTTACATGTTTACAATATCCTGAGGAGAGACGAGTTGCTGCTGCTGTTTGTGCTTTCACTAGTTTTGCATGTGCATGGTGGTCTGAACATTGTAGATTATATCCTATTCCAACTACTTGGGCTGCTTTGAAAACTGCTATGCGTACGCGTTGGGTTCCACCATATTATCAACGTGAATTGCTTCAAAAATTGCAGCGTTTAAGACAAGGGAAAAATTCTGTAGAAGAATATTATCAGGAATTACAAACTGGCATGATTAGATGTGGTATTGTTGAGGAGAATGAAGCTATGCTTGCACGTTTTCTGGGTGGATTAAATAGAGAGATTCAGACCATTCTAGACTATAAGGAGTATACTAATATCACTCGTTTATTCCATCTTGCTTGTAAAGCTGAACGTGAAGTGCAGGATCGACAAGCATTGGGGCGAACTAACTTTTCTGCAGGCCAACCTTCATCATGGACACCACGTGCATCTTCTACTTCAACTGCACCAGCACCTCCATCCGGTGCCACCTCCAGCCGTGATACAAGAAAACAGGCACAACCACCATTATTTGCCAAGAGCGCACCTGCGGGGCCTGCACAGCGTTCTTATTCTTCCATGGCATCAACAGGGCACACAAGTGATATTATTTGTCGTCGTTGTAAGGGAGGAGGTCATTATGCGAGAGAATGCAAATCTCCGCGTGTGATGATTGCTACCGCGGATGGTGGATATGAGTCTGCTAGTGACTATGATGAGGAGACTTTGGCTCTTATTACACGTGAAGAACATGGTGGAGATGATTCTGATCATGAGACGCAATACATGGCTCCTGAAGACGCTGACAGGTATGAATGTTTAGTTGCTCAACATGTTTTGAGTGTGCAGATCACACAAGCTGAGCAAAATCAGAGGCACAATTTGTTCCATACCAAGGGAGTTGTGAAGGAACGTTCTGTGCGCGTCATCATAGACGGAGGGAGCTGCAACAACTTGGCTAGCATGGAGATGGTGGAGAAGCTTTCTCTCACCACAAGACCACATCCACATCCTTACTACATCCAATGGTTCAACAACAACGGCAAGGTTAAGGTAACACGTACTGTTCGTGTGCATTTTAGTATCTCTACATATGCTGATTATGTTGATTGTGATGTGGTACCTATGCAAGCATGTTCCTTATTACTTGGTAGACCATGGCAATTTGATAAAAATTCTGTACACCATGGTAGAAACAATCACTATACTCTTGTTCATAAGGATAAAAATATTACTTTGCTTCCTATGACTACTGATTCCATTTTGAAAGATGATATTAATAGAGCTAATAAAGCAAAACAGGAGAAGAATAAGAGTGAAAATCAGATTGTGGCAAAAGAATTTGAGCAACAAATGAAGCCTAATAATAAACCATCTAGTGTTGCTTCTGAAATTAAATTGAAAAGTGGATGTTTATTTGCCACCAAATCTGATATTGATGAGCTAGATTTCAGCAAATCTGTTTGCTATGCTTTTGTGTGCAAAGAGGCATTAATAATATTACTATTCGTTATCGTCATCCTATTCCTAGGCTAGATGATATGCTTGATGAATTGAGTGGCTCTACAATATTCTCCAAAGTTGATTTGCGTAGTGGCTACCATCAAATTCGTATGAAATTGGGAGATGAATGGAAAACAACATTTAAAACTAAGTTTGGATTATATGAGTGGTTAGTCATGCCTTTTGGGTTAACTAATGCACCTAGTACTTTCATGAGATTAATGAACGAAGTTTTACGTGCTTTCATTGGACGATTTGTGGTAGTTTACTTTGATGACATATTGATTTATAGCAGATCTTTGGAAGAACATTTGGAACATTTATGTGCTGTTTTTATTGCTCTACGTGATGCACGTTTGTTTGGTAACCTTGGGAAGTGCACCTTTTGCACCGACCGAGTATCTTTTCTTGGCTATGTTGTTACTCCACAGGGAATTGAAGTTGATAAAGCCAAGATTGAAGCTATTGAGAGTTGGCCGCAGCCCAAAACGGTCACACACGTGAGGAGTTTTCTTGGCCTCGCTGGATTCTATAGGCGTTTTGTGAGAGATTTCAGCACCATTGCTGCACCTCTCAATGAGCTTACAAAGAAAGATGTGCCTTTTCTTTGGGGTACCGCACAGGAAGAAGCCTTCTCTGTATTGAAAGATAAGTTGACACATGCTCCTTTACTCCAACTTCCTGATTTTAATAAGACTTTTGAGCTTGAATGTGATGCTAGTGGAATTGGATTAGGAGGTGTGTTATTACAAGATGGCAAACCCGTTGCATACTTTTCTGAAAAATTGAGTGGGCCTAGTCTGAATTATTCTACTTATGATAAAGAATTATATGCTCTTGTTCGGACTTTAGAAACATGGCAACATTATTTATGGCCCAAAGAATTTCTTATACATTCTGATCATGAATCTTTGAAACATATTAAAAGTCAAGCTAAACTGAATCGTAGACATGCTAAATGGGTTGAATTCATTGAGACTTTCCCTTATGTCATTAAACACAAGAAGGGAAAAGAAAATTTTATTGCTGATGCATTGTCTCGTTGCTATACTATGCTTTCACAACTTGACTTCAAAATATTTGGTTTGGAGACCATCAAAGATCAATATGTGCATGATGCTGATTTTAAAGATGTAATGCAGAATTGTAAAGAAGGAAGAATGTGGAACAAGTTTGTCGTTAACGATGGATTTGTGTTTCGTGCTAACAAGCTATGCATTCCAGCTAGCTCCGTTCGTCTTTTGTTGTTGCAGGAGGCGCATGGAGGAGGATTAATGGGACACTTTGGCGTGAAGAAGACGGAGGACGTACTTGCTACACATTTCTTTTGGCCAAAGATGAGACGGGATGTTGAGCGTTTTATTGCTCGATGCACTACATGTCAAAAAGCTAAGTCACGACTCAATCCTCATGGTTTATATATGCCTTTGCCTGTACCTAGTGTTCCTTGGGAGGATATATCTATGGACTTTGTTTTAGGTTTACCTCGAACAAAGAAGGGGAGGGATAGCATATTTGTTGTAGTGGATAGATTCTCGAAAATGGCACACTTTATACCATGTCATAAAAGCGATGATGCTGTTAATGTTGCTGATTTGTTCTTTCGTGAAATTATTCGCTTGCATGGTGTGCCAAATACTATTGTTTCAGATCGTGATACTAAATTTCTTAGCCACTTTTGGAGATGTTTATGGGCTAAGTTGGGGACTAAACTGCTTTTTAGTACTACTTGTCACCCCCAAACTGATGGACAATTGAAGTAGTCAATAGAACATTGTCTACTATGCTTAGGGCTGTTTTGAAGAATAATAAGAAAATGTGGGAGGAATGCTTGCCTCATATTGAATTTGCTTATAATCGTTCATTGCATTCTACTACTAAGATGTGCCCTTTTGAAGTTGTGTATGGTTTCCTACCTCGTGCACCTATTGATTTGTTGCCTCTTCCATCTTCGGAGAAGGTTAATTTTGATGCTAAACAACGTGCTGAATTAATTTTAAAAATGCATGAGTTAACTAAGGAAAACATTGAGCGTATGAATGCTAAATATAAACTTGCTGGAGATAAGGGTAGAAAACATGTTGTGTTTGCACCCGGAGATCTTGTTTGGTTACATTTGCGTAAGGATAGATTTCCTGATTTGCGCAAATCAAAGCTAATGCCACGTGCTGATGGTCCTTTTAAGGTGTTAGAGAAAATAAATGATAATGCATATAAACTTGAGCTGCCTGCAGATTTTGGGGTTAGTCCCACTTTTAACATTGCAGATTTGAAGCCGTATTTGGGTGAGGAAGATGAACTTCCGTCGAGGACGACTTCATTTCAAGAAGGGGAGGATGATGAGGACATCAATACAATTGTTACACCCACAGCCCCTGCTGCTATACATACTGGACCAATTACTAGAGCTCGTGCACGCCAACTAAATTACCAGGTACTTTCGTTTCTTGGTAATGATTCTAATGTTCATGAGAATATGATGCTGCCTAAATTGGATACATTTGTTTTGCTTACAAATGAAGGGCCTAGCTTGGAGAAGGATGAACATTGGAGCAAGAACAAGCATGGAGATGATGGCATGCGTAAGGGGAACAAGAACGGAGCTACAAGTGATGATTTCAGGACTTTGAAGCCACCATAATGGGTGCATGAAGCCTTGGACGAAATATACAAGATGCCACTTCATAAATTTCGTCCCGAGGCTATTTTAGGTGCTGCGTCACCTTATTTTTGGGCCAGGCCCATGTAATTTCGAAATACATAAGTATAGGCTATTTTTAGAGTCCGTATGTGTGGGGAAACAAGAGATAGGGTTGATTTCGGACCCCTCCACCAAGGGCCACGAAATTCCCCCCCTCTTCCTCCATATATACAGCCCTTAGGGCATCGTTTAGACTTTGGGTTTTGTTTAGATTAAAAGTTCGCCATAGCTGCAACTTCGCGTACTTCGTTTGTGTTCAACGACCAGACAAAGGCGTCACAGAACCCCACCTTGATCAATAAAGCTTTCATCTTATATTCGCAATATCCAGATTGCAATCTTAGTTTCTTGCTTGTTCTTCGTTTGCTCGCAGGAAACAGACCTTCGTGGTCAGGTTGATCGTGCTCCGGCGTGGTCAATAACCTCTCGGAGTTGGTTTAGCGATTGCTAAGGCGCGACGTCCTCGCACGTTCGTAGTCGGATCGTCAAAGTCGACTTCCACCAAAGCGAAATCCACCATCTCATCGAAAGACGGGACACCTTTGCCTCTATCAACGTGTTTTGAGTCTGCAGGTCACACAAGCTGAGCAAAATCAGAGGCACAATTTGTTCCATACCAAGGGAGTTGTGAAGGAACGTTCTGTGCGCGTCATCATAGACGGAGGGAGCTGCAACAACTTGGCTAGCATGGAGATGGTGGAGAAGCTTTCTCTCACCACAAGACCACATCCACATCCTTACTACATCCAATGGTTCAACAACAGCGGCAAGGTTAAGGTAACACGTACTGTTCGTGTGCATTTTAGTATCTCTACATATGCTGATTATGTTGATTGTGATGTGGTACCTATGCAAGCATGTTCCTTATTACTTGGTAGACCATGGCAATTTGATAAAAATTCTGTACACCATGGTAGAAACAATCACTATACTCTTGTTCATAAGGATAAAAATATTACTTTGCTTCCTATGACTCCTGATTCCATTTTGAAAGATGGTATTAATAGAGCTAATAAAGCAAAACAGGAGACGAATAAGAGTGAAAATCAGATTGTGGCAAAAGAATTTGAGCAACAAATGAAGCCTAATAATAAACCATCTAGTGTTGCTTCTGAAATTAAATTGAAAAGTGCATGTTTATTTGCCACCAAATCTGATATTGATGAGCTAGATTTCAGCAAATCTGTTTGCTATGCTTTTGTGTGCAAAGAGGCATTATTTTCATTCGAGGACGTGCCTTCCTCTTTGCCTCCTGCTGTCACTAACATTTTGCAGGAGTTCGCTGACGTCTTTCCACAAGACGTGCCACCGGGATTACCGCCTATTCGAGGGATTGAGCATCAGATTGACTTAATTCCCGGTGCTTCACTGCCAAACCGTGCACCATACCGTACCAATCCAGAGGAGACGAAGGAGATTATGCGTCAAGTACAAGAGCTCCTCGACAAAGGTTATATACGTGAATCCCTTAGTCCTTGTGCTGTTCCTATTATTCTAGTGCCGAAAAAGGATGGTACATCACGTATGTGTGTTGATTGTAGAGGCATTAATAATATTACTATTCGTTATCGTCATCCTATTCCTAGGCTAGATGATATGCTTGATGAATTGAGTGGCTCTACAATATTCTCCAAAGTTGATTTGCGTAGTGGATACCATCAAATTCGTATGAAATTGGGAGATGAATGGAAAACAACATTCAAAACTAAGTTTGGATTATATGAGTGGTTAGTCATGCCTTTTGGGTTAACTAATGCACCTAGTACTTTCATGAGATTAATGAACAAAGTTTTACGTGCTTTCATTGGACGATTTGTGGTAGTTTACTTTGATGACATATTGATTTATAGCAGATCTTTGGAAGAACATTTGGAGCATTTACGTGCTGTTTTTATTGCTCTACGTGATGCACGTTTGTTTGGTAACCTTGGGAAGTGCACCTTTTGCACCGACCGAGTATCTTTTCTTGGCTATGTTGTTACTCCACAGGGAATTGAAGTTGATAAAGCCAAGATTGAAGCTATTGAGAGTTGGCCGCAACCCAAAACGGTCACACAAGTGAGGAGTTTTCTTGGCCTCGCTGGATTCTATAGGCGTTTTGTGAGAGATTTCAGCACCATTGCTGCACCTCTCAATGAGCTTACAAAGAAAGATGTGCCTTTTCTTTGGGGTACCGCACAGGAAGAAGCCTTCTCGGTATTGAAAGATAAGTTGACACATGCTCCTTTACTCCAACTTCCTGATTTTAATAAGACTTTTGAGCTTGAATGTGATGCTAGTGGAATTGGATTAGGCGGTGTGTTATTACAAGATGGCAAACCTGTTGCATACTTTTCTGAAAAATTGAGTGGGCCTAGTCTGAATTATTCTACTTATGATAAAGAATTATATGCTCTTGTTCGGACTTTAGAAACATGGCAACATTATTTATGGCCGAAAGAATTTTTTATACATTCTGATCATGAATCTTTGAAACATATTAAAAGTCAAGCTAAACTGAATCGTAGACATGCTAAATGGGTTGAATTCATTGAGACTTTTCCTTATGTCATTAAACACAAGAAGGGAAAAGAAAATGTTATTGCTGATGCATTGTCTCGCCGCTATACTATGCTTTCACAACTTGACTTCAAAATATTTGGTTTGGAGACCATCAAAGATCAATATGTGCATGATGCTGATTTTAAAGATGTAATGCAGAATTGTAAAGAAGGAAGAATGTGGAACAAGTTCGTCGTTAACGATGGATTTGTGTTTCGTGCTAACAAGCTATGCATTCCAGCTAGCTCCGTTCGTCTTTTGTTGTTGCAGGAGGCGCATGGAGGAGGATTAATGGGACACTTTGGCATGAAGAAGACGGAGGACGTACTTGCTACACATTTCTTTTGGCCAACGATGAGACGGGATGTTGAGCGTTTTATTGCTCGATGCACTACATGTCAAAAAGCTAAGTCACGACTCAATCCTCATGGTTTATATATGCCTTTGCCTATACCTAGTGTTCCTTGGGAGGATATATCTATGGACTTTGTTTTAGGTTTACCTCGAACAAAGAAGGGGAGGGATAGCATATTTGTTGTCGTGGATAGATTCTCGAAAATGGCACACTTTATACCATGTCATAAAAGCGATGATGTTGTTAATGTTGCTGATTTGTTCTTTCGTGAAATTATTCGCTTGCATGGTGTGCCAAATACTATTGTTTCAGATCGTGATACTAAATTTCTTAGCCACTTTTGGAGATGTTTATGGGCTAAGTTGGGGACTAAACTGCTTTTTAGTACTACTTGTCACCCCCAAACTGATGGACAAACTGAAGTAGTCAATAGAACGTTGTCTACTATGCTTAGGGCTGTTTTGAAGAATAATAAGAAAATGTGGAAGGAATGCTTGCCTCATATTGAATTTGCTTATAATCGTTCATTGCATTCTACTACTAAGATGTGCCCTTTTGAAGTTGTGTATCGTTTCCTACCTCGTGCACCTATTGATTTGTTGCCTCTTCCATCTTCGGAGAAGGTTAATTTTGATGCTAAACAACGTGCTGAATTGATTTTAAAAATGCATGAGTTAACTAAGGAAAACATTGAGCGTATGAATGCTAAATATAAACTTGCTGGAGATAAGGGTAGAAAACATGTTGTGTTTGCACCTGGAGATCTTGTTTGGTTACATTTGCGTAAGGATAGATTTCCTGATTTGCGCAAATCAAAGCTAATGCCACGTGCTGATGGTCCCTTTAAGGTGTTAGAGAAAATAAATGATAATGCATATAAACTTGAGCTGCCTGCAGATTTTGGGGTTAGTCCCACTTTTAACATTGCAGATTTGAAGCCTTATTTGGGTGAGCAAGATGAACTTCCGTCGAGGACGACTTCATTTCAAGAAGGGGAGGATGATGAGGACATCAATACAATTGTTACACCCACAACCCCTGCTGCTATACATACTGGACCAATTACTAGAGCTCGTGCACACCAACTAAATTACCAGGTACTTTCGTTTCTTGGTAATGATTCTAATGTTCATGAGAATATGATGCTTCCTAAATTGGATACATTTGTTTTGCTTACAAATGAAGGGCCTAGCTTGGAGAAGGATGAACATTGGAGCAAGAACAAGCATGGAGATGATGGCGTGCGCAAGGGGAGCAAGAACGGAGTTACAAGTGATGATTTCAGGACTTTGAAGCCACCATAATGGGTGCATGAAGCCTTGGACGAAATATACAAGATGCCACTTCCTAAATTTCGTCCCGAGGCTATTTTAGGTGCTGCGTCACCTTATTATTGGGCCAGGCCCATGTAATTTCGAAATACATAAGTATAGGCTATTTTTAGAGTCCGTATGTGTGGGGAAACAAGAGATAGGGTTGATTTCGGACCCCTCCACCAAGGGCCACGAAATTCCCCCCTCTTCCTCCATATATACAGCCCTTAGTGCATCGTTTAGACTTTGGGTTTTGTTTAGATTAAAAGTTCGCCATAGCTGCAACTTCGCGTACTTCGTTTGTGTTCAACGACCAGACAAAGGCGTCACAGAACCCCACCTTGATCAATAAAGCTTTCATCTTATATTCGCAATATCCAGATTGCAATCTCAGTTTCTTGCTTGTTCTTCGTTTGCTCGCAGGAAACAGACCCTCGTGGTCAGGTTGATCGTGCTCCGGCGTGGTCAATAACCTCTCGGAGTTGGTTTAGCGATTGCTAAGGCGCGACGTCCTCGCACGTTCGTAGTCGGATCGTCAAAGTCGACTTCCACCAAAGCGAAATCCACTATCTCATCGAAAGACGGGACACCTTTGCCTCTATCAAGAAGCTTTCTCTCACCACAAGACCACATCCACATCCTTACTACATCCAATGGTTCAACAACAGCGGCAAGGTTAAGGTAACACGTACTGTTCGTGTGCATTTTAGTATCTCTACATATGCTGATTATGTTGATTGTGATGTGGTACCTATGCAAGCATGTTCCTTATTACTTGGTAGACCATGGCAATTTGATAAAAATTCTGTACACCATGGTAGAAACAATCACTATACTCTTGTTCATAAGGATAAAAATATTACTTTGCTTCCTATGACTCCTGATTCCATTTTGAAAGATGGTATTAATAGAGCTAATAAAGCAAAACAGGAGACGAATAAGAGTGAAAATCAGATTGTGGCAAAAGAATTTGAGCAACAAATGAAGCCTAATAATAAACCATCTAGTGTTGCTTCTGAAATTAAATTGAAAAGTGCATGTTTATTTGCCACCAAATCTGATATTGATGAGCTAGATTTCAGCAAATCTGTTTGCTATGCTTTTGTGTGCAAAGAGGCATTATTTTCATTCGAGGACGTGCCTTCCTCTTTGCCTCCTGCTGTCACTAACATTTTGCAGGAGTTCGCTGACGTCTTTCCACAAGACGTGCCACCGGGATTACCGCCTATTCGAGGGATTGAGCATCAGATTGATTTAATTCCCGGTGCTTCACTGCCAAACCATGCACCATACCGTACCAATCCAGAGGAGACGAAGGAGATTATGCGTCAAGTACAAGAGCTTCTTGACAAAGGTTATATACGCGAATCCCTTAGTCCTTGTGCTGTTCCTATTATTCTAGTGCCGAAAAAGGATGGTACATCACGTATGTGTGTTGATTGTAGAGGCATTAATAATATTACTATTCGTTATCTTCATCCTATTCCTAGGCTAGATGATATGCTTGATGAATTGAGTGGCTCTACAATATTCTCCAAAGTTGATTTGCGTAGTGGATACCATCAAATTCGTATGAAATTGGGAGATGAATGGAAAACAACATTCAAAACTAAGTTTGGATTATATGAGTGGTTAGTCATGCCTTTTGGGTTAACTAATGCACCTAGTACTTTCATGAGATTAATGAACGAAGTTTTACGTGCTTTCATTGGACGATTTGTGGTAGTTTACTTTGATGACATATTGATTTATAGCAGATCTTTGGAAGAACATTTGGAACATTTACGTGCTGTTTTTATTGCTCTACGTGATGCACGTTTGTTTGGTAACCTTGGGAAGTGCACCTTTTGCACCGACCGAGTATCTTTTCTTGGCTATGTTGTTACTCCACAGGGAATTGAAGTTGATAAAGCCAAGATTGAAGCTATTGATTTTAAAAATGCATGAGTTAACTAAGGAAAACATTGAGCGTATGAATGCTAAATATAAACTTGCTGGAGATAAGGGTAGAAAACATGTTGTGTTTGCACCTGGAGATCTTGTTTGGTTACATTTGCGTAAGGATAGATTTCCTGATTTGCGCAAATCAAAGCTAATGCCACGTGCTGATGGTCCCTTTAAGGTGTTAGAGAAAATAAATGATAATGCATATAAACTTGAGCTGCCTGCAGATTTTGGGGTTAGTCCCACTTTTAACATTGCAGATTTGAAGCCTTATTTGGGTGAGGAAGATGAGTTTCCGTCGAGGACGACTTTATTTCAAGAAGGGGAGGATGATGAGGACATCAATACCATTGTTACACCCACAGCCCCTACTGCTACATATACGGGACCAATTACTAGAGCTCGCGCACGCCAATTAAATTATCAGGTACTTTCGTTTCTTGGTAATGATTCTAATGTTCATGAGAATATGATGCTGCCTAAATTGGATACATTTGTTTTGCTTACAAATGAAGGGCCTAGCTTGGAGAAGGATGAACATTGGAGCAAGAACAAGCATGGAGATGATGCCATGCGCAAGGGGAACAAGAACGGAGTTACAAGTGATGATTTCAGGACTTTGAAGCCACCATAATGGGTGCATGAAGCCATGGACGAAATATACAAGATGCCACTTCATAAATTTCGTCCCGAGGCTATTATAGGTGCCGCGTCACCTTTTTATTGGGCCAGGCCCATGTATTTTCGAAATACATAAGTATAGGCTATTTTTAGAGTCCGTATGTGTGGGGAAACAAGAGATAGGGTTGATTTCGGACCCCTCCACCAAGGGCCACGAAATTCCCCCTCTCTTCCTCCATATATACAGCCCTTAGGGCACCGTTTAGACTTTGGGTTTTGTTTAGATTAAATGTTCGCCATAGCTGCAACTTCGCGTACTTCGTTTGTGTTCAACGACCAGACAAAGGCGTCACAGAACCCCACCTTGATCAATAAAGCTTTCATCTTATATTCGCAATATCCAGATTGCAATCTTAGTTTCTTGCTTGTTCTTCGTTTGCTCGCAGGAAACAGATCCTCGTGGTCAGGTTGATCGTGCTCCGGCGTGGTCAATAACCTCTCGGAGTTGGTTTAGCGATTGCTAAGGCGCGATGTCCTCGCACGTTCGTAGTCGGATCGTCAAAGTCAACTTCCACCAAAGCGATATCCATCATCTCATCGAAAGACGGGACACCTTTGCCTCTATCAGGACCTCGACTTCAATCGAATCCGTGGCACTTTTTGGCTGCGGGGCTTCTTCGGTGAAAGGGTCCTCTTGAACTGACGGCGTGTGGATATGTTCCAAAAACACACCACTGGGAATGGCTTCTCTCTTGGAACCTATCTTTGCCAAATCATCGGCTGCTTGATTCTTTAGTCGGGGTATAATGAAGCTCTAACCCCTCGAATTTCTTCTCCAGCTTTCTTACTGCATTGTAGTAACCAATCATAGCTGGGCTTCTGACGTCCCACTCCTTCATCACTTGGTTAACCACCAAATCTGAGTCGCCGTAGACCATGAGGCGACGGACGCCGAGTGAAATGTCCATACGCAACCCATACAAAAGTGCTTCGTATTCTGCTTCGTTGTTGGAGGAATCAAAGTGAATCTGGAGTACATATCTGAGCTTGTCTCCTCGGGGGGAAACCAACACTACCCCAGCACCAGAACCATTCAGCATCTTAGAGCCATCAAAGAACATGGTCCAGTGCTTCGAGTGAACTTGAGTCGGTAGTTGCTGTTCAGCCCACTCGGCGAGGAAATCTGCTATTGCTTGGGACTTGATAGCTTTCTTTGCCTCAAATCGGATATCCAGGGGAAGGAGTTCAATCGCCCATTTTGCCGCTCGACCAGTTGCATCTCTGTTGTGCAGAATCTCTGACAACGGGGCATCGCTGACGACTGTGATGGTATGGTCAGAGAAGTAGTGAGCAACTTTCTTCGTGGTCATATAGATCCCATATACAAGCTTCTGATAATGAGGGTATCTTTGCTTTGACGGGGTCAGAACTTCAGAAATATAATATACTGGGCGCTGAACTTTAAAGGCTTTTCCTTCTTCTTCCCGCTCGACCGTAAGTACTGTACTGACAACTTGTCCTATGGCTATAATGTAAATCAGCAAAGGCTCTTTGCTGATCAGGGCAGCAAGCACCGGCTGGGTGGAAAGCAGGGCTTTTAGCTCTGCAAACGCTGCATCAGCTTCAGGAGTCCACTCGAACTTGTCTGACTTCTTCATCAGTCGGTAAAGAGGCAATGCCTTTTCACCGTGACGAGAGATGAATCGACTTAAAGCGGCCAAGCAACCAGTAAGCTTCTGAACATCGTGCACACGCACAGGTCTTTTCATTCGGAGTATAGTGCCCACTTTCTCTGGATTTGCGTCGATTCCTCGTTTGGAAACGAGAAAACCGAGTAATTTTCCACCCGGAACTCCGAATGTGCACTTTGATGGATTAAGCTTGATATCATACCTCCTGAGGTTGGCAAATGTTTCAGCAAGGTCAGTCAACAGGTCGGAACCTTTTCGTGACTTGACCATAATATCATCCATGTACACTTCCACATTTCGACTGATTTGAGTGAGCAAACACTTCTGAATCATCCTCATGAACGTGGCTCCGGCATTTTTGAGGCCGAATGGCATGGTGACATAATAGAAGCACCCGAATGGGGTGATGAAAGCTGTTTTGATCTCATCGGGTCCATACAGACGGATCTGATGGTACCCGGAATAGGCGTCTAAGAAAGACAATCGCTCACATCCCGTAGTCGATTCGACTATTTGGTCAATGCGGGGGAGAGGAAAATGATCTTTTGGGCAGGCCCGATTGATATGTTTAAAGTCAATGCACATGCAAAGTGACTTGTCCTTCTTGGGGACCATGACAACATTGGCGAGCCACTCGGAGTGGTAAATCTCTCGGATAAACTCTGCTGCTAAGAGACAAGCCACCTCTTCGCCAATGGCTTTCCTTTTCTGGACGGCGGACCGCCACAGATGTTCCTTGACAGGTTTCGCCTTTGAGTCGACTCACAGACGGTGCTTAGCTAGCCCCCTGGGCACACCTGGCATGTCAGAAGGTTTCCATGCAAAGATGTCCCAGTTCTCACGGAGGAACTGGATGAGAGCTTCTTCCTATTTGGGGTCGAGTGTTGTGGAGATATTAGTTGGAGCAGCGTTGGGGTCGGTCGGGTGGATGTGAACTGGCTTTGTCTCACCAGATGATTGAAACGCCGATTATGTAGCAGGCTTCTTAGCTCGCAACAAATCACTCGGGTCTGCATTTTTCTGGTGTTCCTGCCACTCTTCTGCTACCATCTGAGCATTGACGATCTTTGAGCATTTCTGAAAGCACTCTTCCGCCTTCTTGCGATTACCAGTAACAGTGATCACACCTTTGGGGCCAAGCATCTTTAATTTGAGGTACACATAACATGGTCGAGCCATAAAACATGCGTAAGCTGGCCTGCCCAAAATAGCGTGATAGGCACTCTGGAAATCCACAACCTCAAATGTCAACTTTTCCTTGCGGAAATGTTTGGAATCTCCGAAAACCACATCAAGAGCAATCTGGCCGAGTGAAGCAGCCTTCTTGCCAGGAATGACTCCATAGAAACTCATGTTGTTGGTACTGAGTCTGGACATCGGAATGCCCATCCCTTTTAGCGTCTCTGTGTACAGTATATTCAAGCACTTTAGTCAGTCGAGTACCTTCGATGACTGGGTCGACCACCAGAGCTTGCCTCCTAGGGGTGGCTATGTGTGTTGGGTGATCGGACTGGTCGAAGGTGATGGCAATCTGAGACCATTTCGGATAATTGGGAGTCTTCGGAGCAACCATATTCACTTATCGGTTGATAACTTTCAATCGACTTTTGCTCTCAACATCAGCAAAAATCACCAGAGTGGAATTCACCTGGGGATATTCCTCATCGCTATCCCCCTTATCCTCAATTTTGTCCGACTCATTTTCCTTATCTTTGGGCTGTTTCCCTTGGAATTGCGGTATCAAGAGCCGACACTGTCGAGTGGTATGCTTCGGGTAAATGAAGTTACCCTCCTCATCTTTCTTCGTGTGGATGTGGAATGGAAAATCCATCACGTCATTTCCCTCCTTGTCTTTCACCTTCTTAGGGTTCCAAGGTCCTTTGGCTTCCCTTTAAACTTTCCTTGAGTCACAGCCAAGGCTTCTCCAAGAGCAGCTGGCTCGGCTTTCCGCTTCTGCTTCCGACTGGAGTTTCCTCCCCGGTTTCATGAGTGGTTGGCTTGTACTTGCCACTCCGGAGTCGATCCTCTTCTTCACCATTGGCATATTTGGTGGCAATTTCCATCATTCGACTCAATGTCATGTCTCAGGTTCGACCAAATTTCAAACTTAACTCCTTGTTCTTAACGCCTTCCTTGAAGGCACATACTGCCTGGTGATCAGATACATTCTCCACCGTATGGTGCAACATGATCCACCTCTGGATGTAGTCCCTCGGAGTCTCATTCGACTTTTGCACACAAACTTGCATCTCTGTCAACCCTACTGGTCGCTTGCAAGTTCCTTCAAATGTTCTGACAAACACTCGGGCAAGATCTTCCCAAGTGTAAATACTGCTAGGAGCCAACTGATTCAGCCATGCTCTGGCCGAGTCCTCCAACATAAGAGGCAGGTGTTTCATGGCTACCTCATCATTGCCGCTGCCAATCTGAACAGCCACTCGGTAGTCTTCAAGCCAAGTATCGGGCTTGGACTCGCCGGTGAACTTATTGACTCCAGTCGCCAACCTGAAATTTGGAGGAATCACCGCGACCCTGATGGCTCTGCTAAAACACTCTGGTCCTTAGACGTGAACTCTGCTGCTGGTGGGCACATCTCTGTCATGGCCTTCTCGGTGAGCTCTGTTCCGATCGACCAAACCTTGAACGATGATGGATCTCGCATCAAAGCCTGGTTCTCTGGGGTCGACTGGAACCCTTTGCCCAACACTGTACTGGCGTATGTCATCTTGCTGTCGAGGGGCGTACGACCCACCTCTTGGTGGTGGAGTGGGCACTTGACGCCGATCATCGTGATCGAATCGGTCATCATACTGATCACGCCGACCTCCACGCCCCTCACGCCTCAGGGGCGATCTAGGGCTATGGGCCGACTGGACTGTGTTCGCAGCGACGGATCTGCTGTGAATCCTGTTCCGCGACTGTGATACGGCTGAATTTTGATCTCCTGCTACCCGGAGCAAATCTCTGATCTGCATCAAGTCTCTGCCAGCCTCTGACTGGGAAGGCTGAATTGACTCTGCTATACGGGCTGCAGCTGCTAAATTCTGAATCGGGGTTCGATATACCTGAGTCCGTGGTGGAAAGAGCTGACGTCGACTGGAGTCTGGGACCCGTTGCCGTGCACGCTCGTCGATTGCTCGCTGGAGGTTCTCTAGTCGAGTGCGCTCAGCCAGGTTGGCCAAACGCGCGTCCTCTAAGGCGCGAGCCTTGGGTTTTCTCCAACGATAGGAGTATGCAGCGCATCCATGTTCCGGCGGCGAAGATCTTCCCTTTGCAGCGAAGTGAGTGGCTCGGGTTGATACTCTTCGTGGACCTGCGCTGGGTCGCCTCCACCGTCGCCTCCGTCGGCGCGGGGGAAGCCGCGAGGACTGCGCGGTCCATTGACCATCAGAACCTCCGCCGCTGGATCACTGCTGTCGCACTCGGATGCAGTCTCTACGGAGCCAGTCGACAGGTCGAACAGGCCGTAGAGAGATTCATCGGGCTCGATTGCCGCGACTTGGGGGGTGGCCGACTGGCAGGCCACCGCATGCCTCACCCATCACTGAAGCCTCGACCGACCGGAGCGCTTGCGCCGGTGGGAAGCAGGGAGGAAGGATGACACAATGACCGACCGATATTGGGTCGACGGTTGCCGCAGGAGGACACCGCGGACACATGCGCGAAAGTGCGTCGCTCCGCGGACTGGGAGCGCGTCGATGTCGAGTGGAGCCTCCTGAAGCCAAGCAGAGTTGTCGGCGATGAACGTGAGCGCGCCGAGACGGATCTCGCGGCCCTCGACCAAAACTCTGCCTGAAACCATGGTGAAGGCGATCAGAAAAAATTGCAACTTCTCCAATAAGTCGCTAAGACACCCGCCCCACGGTGGGCGCCAACTGTCGTGGTTCTAAGTCTGACAGTAGAAAGGGGGGTAGGTATGGAGAGGCAAGATCTTAGCTATGGAGTAGTTGTATACGCAAAGGATTTACGAGTTCAGGCCCTTCTCGGAGGAAGTAACAGCCCTACGTCTCGGAGCCCGGAGGCGGTCGACTGAATTATATGTGTATGAGTTACAGGGGTGCGAACCCTTTACACTGAAGAGGGGTGTGGCTTATATAGAGTTTGCCAGACCCCTCCGGCCCTCAGTTATGCAGGGTTAAAAGTACATTAAGGCCTGGCGTTACTGGTAACACCCTACATAAAGTGCTATCATGACCATAAAGACTACTTAATAACAGACCGTTTGTGTGCAGAGTGACTCTAGATCTCCTGGCGGTCGAGTGAGTGGCTTCATGGTCGAGTGTCTTCGAGTCCGTCGAGTGGAATCCTTCCAGGTCGACTGAAAGGTAGTTTCTTCTAGAGATGTCCTTGGGGAGGGTACCTTGGATAGGTCCATGACCCTACCCTAGGTACATGGCTTCATCAACGGGCAGGGAAGCAGAGCAACATGCGGGTGCAGCCATATCTGCGCATAAATTTTTGCCAAAGTTCTTACAAATAGAGTAAAACCCCTAGTCCCACTGCTCATTCATTATGATCAAACGGGTTTCCCACATGGACGCAACATCGCGGAAAACTTCATTTATGCTGCTGATATACTAAGTGCTTGCCACACACGTAAAGCCCCGACAATGGTTTTCAAGCTTGACTTCAGGAAAGCTTTCGACTCCATTTGCTGGTCCTCCCTCATCAAAATCCTACAAGCTAGAGGGTTCCCTCCAACTTTCTGTTCTTGGGTAAAAAACATTCTGATCACTGGGAAAACGGCTATCCTCCTAAATGGCATCCCGGGGCCCTGGATACAATGTAGATGTGGTCTACGCCAAGGGGACCCATTCTCGCCATACTTGTTCATCATCGTTGCAGATGTTCTTCAAAGATTGATCGCCAGCGCTTTCCAAACGAACGTACTTTGTCACTCGCTACGACCAAACGAACCACCTGTGACGCTTCAATACGCCGACGATACCCTCATTATTGCTGCAGCTAACGAAGCCGCCACCTTAACTCTAAAAAAACTCTTCACGATTTTGCCCTGGCAACAGGGCTGGTTATCAACTTCCAAAAAACGGCACTTCTCACCACCGCCTCTGACTCAGCCACGCAAAACAACATAGCCGCAGCTATTGGATGCTCTTTATCCTCCTTTCCACTAATATACCTAGGTCTACCCCTCTCCCCTACCAAACTGCCTCTCACAGCCTTCGACCCGATCATAGACAGCTTTCGAAAATTCCTCTTCGGCTGGGTAGCGCGTCTGCTCTCACGTGGTGCTCGCCTGACACTGCTAACTGCGGTCCTAGACTCACTAACAGTTTATTTCATGTCAGTTTTTCATCTTCCTAAGTCAATCGTAGCAAAACTCGACGCCATACGGAGGGCGTTCTTCTGGTCCAATGAGGCAACTTGCACGGGTGCAAGCTGTTTAGTCGCGTGGAAAAACGTTTGCAAACCGAAAGACTCTGGTGGTCTAGGCATTAAAAATCTAGAAGTTCAGAACCGCTGCTTGCTTATGAAATTCTCTTTCAAGATTCTGCAAAACCCAAACGTCCCTTGGACACAGTGGTATCACCACCAGTATCCTCTTGGCATCACAACAAAAACTTCAAGGCCCTCCTTCCTCTGGAAAATTATCAACAAGAACTTGCCACTGCTCATTGAGCACTCATTTGTGATCACATACAATGGCCTGTCCATCTTTTTTTGGCTCGACAAATGGCTGTTACAGTCGCCTCTCCACAAAATATTCCCCAACCTTCACTCACACTCTTTGGATGACAAGGTTCTAGTGGCTACAGTTTGGCAAAATGGCTTACTGACGAACCTGCGGAACCGTCTGTCTAATGCTGCTGCTCGCGAGCTGGATTGTGTGTTGTTGCTGTTGGAGGATTTTCAGCAGGTGGACTGATCCGACGAACGGTCTCTCACACATGGGCTGCCGTTCTCTGCCAAGAACGCCTACTCCTCCATTGTTGCGGATGATCACGACGACCCTCACCATGACTTTGTCTAGGCCTCCAAGGTACCGATCAAGGTCAAGATCTTCGCCTGGCTTCTCCTCCGCGATCGGCTCAACACGAAAGCCAACATGTTTCACAAGCATATTGCCCACTCGGCTGCTTGTCCACGTTGTCAAGACCCGCACGAGGATGCCCTCCACCTCATCTCCAACTGTTCCTACGCGACACAAGTTTGGTCCTCCTTGGGTCTGTCGTCGCCAACCTCACTTGCTGCTCTACACCAACACCCAACGATTCTAGGCCTCAACCCCAACATCTGGCCATCTGTGGCTTTGACTGTTGCATGGAAGCTGTGGGACTCGAGAAACGCTCTCATATTCAGAAACGAGGATCACTCCCACAACACTACAATTCAAAACATTGTAGCAGATTTCTCCCTCTGGGTTTTTCGGTTCAAAAACAAAGAAGACAATATCTTTGCTAAGCAATGGCTTAATTTCCTCTCTGCTGCTAATCACTAAAAGCGGCTGTTGTAACTGAACTACTGTTGTAATTCTTCACTTCTCTCTTTTGAGTGGTAATATATTCAGGTGGGGAAGCT
>NC_057804.1:421093490-421103436 GCF_018294505.1 Triticum aestivum
AAAAATTTGAGCCAAACCAGTAGGAATTTCTTCCCATAGATTTTTCAGTCTTATGAAAATACTATCAAAGAGAATTAAACCTACGCATTCGGCTTGCATAAAATTGCTCGGCACATTTAGCTTGCTTGATTCGCTTTCTTCAAAAAGCAAACGATTCTCCGGAAATGGGCTGCTACACTCTGGTATTTTGCTAGTCTTTTTAGCAGTTTGCGGAAAATTCAGGTACATGTTCAACAGCAAGGCAAATAGTATCCAGATCTTGTAATAGAACATCACAAAAGCTTGTGCTGCAGCATCACAACCAGCGGTGGCGCAGCCTGCAGAATCAGAAAACGGTTCACAAAAATTCAAAAAAAAAAAGTTCACCAAGCCTATTTACCATATAAGTCTTATTTATAACAACCACTTAACCTTTTGGTGCTTCACACAGGACTAGTCACCCAAACAACACGGTTCGCTGTCAGGGACTGGGTAAAACGAAGATGAAACACACCGCCTATTTACACACCCATCACTTATTCATCGCTGACAGTCATATGTTTCACTATTCATCACTCAACCAGAACAGGCACCAACTTATTCATCGCTGACAGTCATATGTCTTACTATTCATCACTCAACCAGAACAGGCACCATACTATAGAACCCTAAGGTTGGTAAGGAAGGCCGCGCAAAAATCCAGGAAGAGGAGCTGAGGTCCAGTAACTCTCTGCATATCTAGCAGGTACTTGTCATCCTTGGTCTTGTAAAGCTGAAGAAAAAACAAATACATAAATTCAGAGGCAAATAGAGAGCATATACAGCACCATGCCGGCGAACTGTAACATCTGAAGTATACAGGCAGTAACGAATAATATCACACTAGGTTAACGATAGATGTATGACCAACCAATACTGTGCAGCACTAAAACTTGTGAAGTTCGTTTTATCAATATGGAAACAGCAGATACATGCTGATGCAGGATATACTGGTTACAAAGCAGACACATGCAGACAATACTTTGTACTCCCTCCGTCCGGAAATACTTGTCATCAAACTGAATAAAAGGGGATGTATCTAGATGTATTTTAGTTATAGATACATCTCTTTTTATCCATTTTGATGACAAGTATTTTCGGACGAAGGGAGTAACAATTACGAAGCAAATATATTGGCCAGCCTTTGGTTCAGAAAAAACGTTATTTTATCTAGTGATCCGACTGCGAAGGTGACATTGAGTAGAAAATCCATATTTCTGTTATTGCAAAAGGAATACAGTAGTATTAGAAGGTGAGATTGCACACCTGGATTTCAAACTTGATCACGGCAGGTAGCCTCCCATTAGCATCGCCGTTATCCATGATGGTAGAGTCATCAACAAAGCTGTGGTTGGCATCTAACATATCACTGACCTGAGGGAACCCAGGGCACCACCTGCATTTCATGTTGTAGTGTCCATTCTTCTTCCAGCAGACATTTAATTCTTGAAGTGCCTTTAGAACCTCGATCATTATCTCACGAGGTTGAGCTCGAGACTGGTGGATAAGTGATGCATTAGCTTAACAGCTGAATGTGCAAAACAAAGCAAAGTAAAGTGGATAATGTGCAAGACCTGGAGCCCAAGAGCCCATTTTCTTTCAACGGGATAATATGGCCGCAAGCCACTGCCTTGAGAATCATTGCTTGCTGGAAGATACTGCCTGGTACTTGGGCTTGCTGATTCCGATGAAGTAAACTGATTAAAACTCCTACCCTGGAGAACCATCCATTCAGAAAGTTAATAGTGCTTAAACCTTATGAATTAAACAAGTCACAGATGATGCAAATGTGAACTAACCATTGATTGTAGATAGTCAGCCCCCAAATAGCCACTAGTGGCCCGGAACCGATTGTCCAAGAGTAAGTAATATGCAACAGTTGCCTGGAAACATTGTCTAAAGTCAATTATGAAATAACTGAATGGAATGAAGCACTGACTTTTGTTTGCATATACCTCATTTTGCAGCCTATTGCACAATGATTCACACACATGGTCTTTATCATATCCCAGGTTGACAATCTCTTTAAGTGTATCTTCATCAATCTTCAGAAATGAACATAGAGCAAATCAGCATACATTGACGTAGAAATAGCATTTTAAAGCTTGCTAGTAAAATATATTTTTTATAAATAAAAGCGGCATTGCAAGGAGACTTAACGTACTAGGTGCTACCTTTTCATCTCGTTGGGATAGATTACTAGTAGTAAGGAATTACTCCCTTCACTTCATATTATTACATGATGTTTAACTTTCATAATCTTTCCCCTTCTCATAAATCTTTGAGCCACAGCTGCTGGATAGTTTTGTTGTTTGACTAGTTTTTTCCCAAGTAACCAGCAGGAGCAGTGCCTTTCACTTAAGCAGTATAGTTTTTTTTTACAATTATGTACATGGCCAAGAGGACGGCATGTGGACTACTCGCAAATAAAAGGTTAGAAGAGCTATGAAGGTGGATATCTGAGAACGGAGCATCGCTCTGTTGGCAAGGCATGCGGTATCCAGCCAGCCCACCCGCGTCCGAATCTCGACTCAACAGGGTGTCAAGGTTGTTTCTTGTATTAAAAATACCACCAAGGGCTAGTCCTAACTGATCTTGTTTTAGAGAACCGAGCAGTGCTCGGTTGGCTAGAGCACAGGCCCGTGAGCTCGTCCACTAGAGTTCGAGGGGCAGCCTCCGCATGATGCCTCATTTCTACCTAACAAAGTACCGTCAAGGGAGGAAAACTTCCCGCTTTAACCACGTTTATGAAGGTGGATATCCACTTGAAAAGTTGCCTACTCAGACTCTCGGCGTTCTCTTCTTAATACGAAATGACCATGCACTTTGGTGCATGTTTGAGAAAAAAGAATCTTTGAGCCACAACTTGACCATATATTTCTATAATATTGTGTTTGCAAATATTATATGAAGATTATGCCCATAAAAGATAACATTTCATGACAAAAGTATCGATGTTACTTTTCCTATGATCCATCCAAGATCCTGTATATATTAGTCGATAAAGGTTGAGAAGTTTTACTGTGCACATAAGATAGTCACTTGAAATGTGAAATAGATGGGTACCATTTTGGCTTGCTGCGCTGTGTCTGGTGGAGGCACTGCCAGGTAGCGAGGAAGGCGATTCTGAAACCATGGGTGTTCTCGAATTTCACGAATTGTGATTCTCTTCATAGGATCAACAACAAGCATTCTTGGGATCAAATCCCTTGCAAGAGCAGATAAATGACTTGGAAGGATATAGATGCCTCCCTGGAACACCAAACAAGGGGGCATCAAATCTCCAGATAAAAAATGAATGCTAAAGTTCAACTAATCTACATGACCGTTTTTTGATTTTCAGAACAAAAGGTATACACTTGTCAGGTCCAACTTAATCTACATGTGTTCTGTCTCACCTTTATCTTTTTGAACAGTTTGGGAATATTGTCATCATCAAATGGAAGAGTGCCACAAAGAAGAGCATAAAGTATCACCCCACAGCTCCAAACATCAACCTCAGGTCCAGCGTATAATTTACCTGAGATAACCTGCACAGAAACACTCACTAAGCTATTAACGCAAACAATGCGTGTCAGGAAGCACAAGGATAAAGACTCAAGTAAGACAAATTAGTGAATACCTCTGGTGCAGCATAGTTTGGACTCCCGCAGCTAGTCTTCAGAAAATGGCCATCATGCATGACATTACTTAACCCAAAGTCGGCAAGTTTCACATTATATTTGGAATCAAGTAACAGGTTTTCTGGCTTTAGATCACGATGAGCAACCATGTTTCTGTGGCAGTATTCAACACCAGATATAATCTGTGCAAGAAAATTTAAATAAAAAAAGTATTGAGACAAAACCTGAATATGCATCCAGTGATCAGAAAGAATCCTTCAAATTACATATTCGCCTACAGAAGGATATACCATCTCTTTATGTTTTAAAGCACAATTTGATTTAAGTACCGAGACTAAGACAATCAAGGCATAGAGAAGAGGATGCCATTTAAACAAAAAATGATTTAACTAGTGATACTAAGATAACCAAGGCATCAAAAGAACAAGACACCAGAGTGATACTAAAACAATAGACGCATCACGAAGACGTTAACTTTTTTATCAGTTCAACCCAAACGACAAAGCAATCACCTTGGAAAGCTTTCAACTCAATGTAGTACAGGTCATGAGCTAAAAATTAGATGAATGCAAACTGAGCAAATTGATCAGGATTTGCAGAGTCAGCACGTGAGGAATGTGGACACTGGACAATTGCCCAGCATATCCATACATTTCACGATCAAAATAAGAAGCTCAGCAAAGTTCGTATTGTTATGCCCAAAAAATGTGTTCCTACATGCCAAGAGCAGAAAAGGGAACCTGCTGGAAGATTCGACGAGCCTCATCTTCCTGTAACCGCCCTTTCTCAACAATGCAGTCGAATAGCTCACCATACTTGCAATATTCCATCACAACAAATATATCTGTAGGTGTGTAAATGACCTCATAAAGCCGGATGATATGAGGGTGAATGAACAACCTCAATATCTTGATCTCTCTCTTCGCTGGAAACAAGATATGAGAAAACAATAGAAGTAAAGCATTAGACATTCAGCCTGTGAAGAAATTCAAGCTGCAAATTTTACTAATTCACAGCAACAACACAAGGTGAACTTTCTTCTTTACGGAAGCCGGATGTATCCTAGACTAATGTACTTTATCTCTGACTAACTGATTAACTGGGAATGAGGAACACACTCACAAATCTGACCAACACTGGAAGCCAATAACTAGAAATCTTGAGCAAGCAAAGCCGAATGTATCCTAGACTAATGTACAAGGAGGCATACCTTTCTCTTCCATTTCCATAGTTCTCATTTGACGACGGTTCAGAATCTTTATAGCAACTTTGTGCCCTGTATGCTTATGCTCTGCAATCCTCACTTTTCCAAATGTGCCGATACCTAATGTTCTGCCCACATTGTAGTTCTTTAACGCTTCAGAATGCCCGCCTCCTCTAGTGTTCCCTTCCATTTTCACTATGTCAAAAAACAAGAGAAACGATATATGTGATTCAGCAAACAGTTTTATAGTTCAAACATATATGCACATTAGGCTAAAATTGAAACATTTCTAATCAGATTCCCTCTTCTAAGAGACCTTGAGCGTGACATGAGTAGGCTGGCCAAAACTATCACTGTGGACATGAGTGGCGAGGGCAAGTGCGGTTCAAAGGTCAACGAAATGGGTGAAGTTCCCTTCTCATATAGGGACAGACACATATTCAGTCGCTGAAGTGTGGTTCAGTAAGATGAGCAGCAACCAACAATGTCTAGTAGCGAGTAGGATCATAATTTTTTTTCTCGAATACGCACAAACATGCCGTTACATTTTGGATTACAATGCTTTGCACCCCACCTCCACCACCACCCTCACCTATAAAGTGGACTACTCACTCTGGACCCACCTTGTCAATGCCCCAAAGAAGGGGTCCAAATCTCCTTTTTTTTTCGAAAGAGGGTCCAAATCTCCTATTAATAGGCCCGCCTGCCTCCATACTTGACCCTCGGTGATCATCCTACTTATGACATGACATATCGATTTTTTTTTCGAAAAGGGGGTTTACCCCGGCCTCTGCATAATATATTTCCATAAAAAAGCTTGCATCTGCATGCGCAGCACGAACTGAGTAGGGGCTTGTTTGGATTACCGTTCTTCCTTTTAAATACACTTGTAAAGAATACACGTCTCTGCCCGCCGGTTCGCTTCCGTCCAGAAATGGCTCAGCGGCCGGTAAGATACACGAGTAAGTTAAACACCTCCGTATTGAATTACACCGATTCCAAGCACGGCCTAGAGGCCTTTCCTGATATGCATCAGGTCTGGATAGCAAACAATCATCATGTTGGTACTTTGGATGCCCCTGGTGCGAAGAGAGAGACCACACATGGAATCCCAGTGGGTTAACATGCAAAGTTTTCTTAAAATAGGATATGTTGGGTGAACATGCAACTGCGAGAGACATACTACAAGGAATGCAGTCATCCAGCAACTGAGCTGAAAAAACGGCAGAGATCAATAAATGGGAGGTTCTAGTGGGTATAGTACAACATAAATCTGTAGCGGTGCACATTAATAATAGCAGCGCTCTGCGCCGGCGCGCCGGCCCAATTTTTCGGCCGGTCAGCCCAGATCCGTCCGATTTGCACGCGCGCAACCGTCAGATCTCTCCTCCTCCTCCCCCGCATCCCATCTTCAACCTCCCGCACGGAAGAAAGGGAGAGGAAGGACCGAAGGAGGGCGCCGCCCCCGCACACGCTGCCCCCCTCGCCTCGCCTCGCCTCCTCATCTCCTCTCACCGCCGGTTGTCCCTCGTCGCCGACCCCCGCCGTCGGTCGCCGACGAGCTCCGTCATGGTCGGATACCCGCCAAGCTCTTGGCCAAGCGGTTGAAGCTCCCCGCCCCACGGTTGTAGCATCTGATGCGCCACCGCCACCCCGTCCATCCTTGCCGTCGAGCTCGTCGCAGGGTGCACGTTGCAGGCACCGCAGTCGTCTTCTTTCCTAAGTAAGCCAATTCCACATGTCGCCGTTGTAGCAAAACAGCCCGACGTTTGTAGCTTTTTAGAATCCCCGATGTAGCAAAAAAACAAGCGACTCCACTTCGCCCTGTACCACTCCCTTGATGTAGCAAAACAAATCGCAGGTTCTAGCTTCTATAGATGCTGATTCCAGCAATTCTGCTTGCTGGTTGAAACCTTTTTGTGCTGCCCCTTCCAGCAAAAACGATGACGACTACCCAGCTGCTCTCAACTGTCGCAACAAATACCGTGATTGGTTCCAGCAAAAAAAATCGATGGTTCCAGCAAAAAATCAGAAGGGGTGGTAGCAAAAATCAAAGACATTAGTAACAAATTTTTTGAGTGGTTCCAGCAAAAAAATGGATCGAAGCAAAATAGAATCATGCCTCGTTCACAAAAAAAGAGCTCCCGTGCCTGCAGCACATCGATGCGCCGTTCATGGATGTAGCAAAACAAAGCGTTAGTCGTAGCAAAAAAGCACGACGGAGATGCAGCAAAACATTGTCGTCTCCGTGTCATCGCGGGTCGCGACTCCGCTATGTCGCATGTAGCAAATTTTCTCGCCGGTGGTAGCAAAATTAAAATACGGTGGTAGCAAAAAATGCTCTTGTCCAGCAAATCAAAAAAATGATAGTAGCAAAAAATATGTCTGGTTGCAGCAAAAAAAGACACTGGTTCCAGCACAACAGAAAAGGAAGGAGTTGTAGCAAAACGGGGGGCGCGCCCATCAGTGATCTCCTGTTTTTTGGCGGCTGTGGAGGTGCTCGCAGCAACGGGGGGCCTGTAGTTGTTCTGCAGTGAAAAAGCTCACAGAACGTTGTGCGGATTCCATGGCTGATGTGTGAGAGAGAGAAAGACAGAGGGAAGGAGGCGAGTTTGAGGGGACGAAGTGTGCTCAGGAAGAGATAAGGATTGAGAGGTCAAAGCGATGTGCGGGTCCATACTAATAAAACGTGCGCGTGGGGAAGCCGCACGATCCCACTTAATCGGGCGTCGCGCGTGAGACCGGCCGAACGCTTCGGCCGGCGCTCCGGCCCCAAACATTTACCTTAATAATACTCCAATGAAATTAGGCCAACCATGAATCTACTAGTACTACAGTACTGCGCACACAATAATTACACGGAATCGTGTTGGTATCAGTATCAGAATCAGAATCAGAATCAGTGACTCTCCAGTAGTATCTTTTTGCCCTGGCAGTAAATTTGGGGAAAGTGAGATCGGCCGACCGATCAAGCAATAAACCAACCAACCGATCGGTCAATAATCAAGGTTTACCTTCCAGTAGGACGTGAATGTTGGTCCGGGCGGATCTGCGGTAAAGATCTCCGTTGGAGGGGAGAAACGAACAGGAAGAAGACTACTGCTGATTATGAGCCGCGCCCACCCGAAATTGCGACAAGCAGCACAGAAACTAAATTCCCCACTTCAACGGCGCAGCCAAAAGCCCAAAACCGTGGATTCACCTCGCCGTCCTCGCCAAACGGGCAAGCAGCACTCCCCCAGAATCAGAATTAGGAGCACGCGCGAACCACCCCAGCTCCCTACCAAGCCGCCAGGCCGGCGAGCTACTACTACCCAACCAAGCAACGACGGCGCAGAAACAGCAGACCCCGCCGAGAATTGCAGCCGAGAGAGAGCGTAAATCTACGAGATCAGCTAGGCGATTCCCTCACCTGGCCGAATCCCTCGGTCAACCGCTCGAATGGGTGGGGAGGCGACGAGAGCGGCCAGTGGAGGAGGCCTCGAGGGAGAGCAGGAGAGGTTTTGGGGGCGGTTGGTCCTTTTCTTCTCCGGGGGTGGGAGGGAGGGAGGGAGGCTTTAGGCGAGAGCCGCTAGCTTAAGCTTAGTTTAAGGCGAGCCGAGCCAGCGGGGGCGGCGTAACCGGGGAAAGATGAGCATCAGCATCAGCATCGCGCTTGCGTGTCGGCTCCCTCCCGCGCCCGCCGCTTGCTTCTCCTCCCCTGTCGTTTCCCCACGTCAGTTTTTCCTCCCCTCCGCTCTCGTGCTTCGTCGTCGCCTCGCGGAAAGGAAATTGGTTCGTCACCTCACCTCAACGTCCTCCGTCGCATGTAGTAGGATGGATTGATTTGGTGACGAGGCGCTGATGCGGTGCGGCGTTGGAGCCGTGCAACGTTGTTGCGTGGTGCGCGAAGAGGACGTTAGATCGGGTGCGCACGCTAGGCTCTTCTCCCTCGCCCGACTTTGTTTGCTTCGATGATTGTATATTAACCTGTCGCCATCCTGGTAGCACGTGTTTCCTGCTTACTTTCGGGTGCCACCGGCGAGCTATCGGTCTCTATCCTATGCTTAGCGACGGCGACACGGCGTGGCCCTCGCCGGCTTGAGCACGCTCGTTTTCTTATTCGCGCATAGGAGCCGGTCGACCGGCCCAATTTTCCATCGGCCGCCGTGCCAGCGTTGGATCCAGACGCCGTTGACCGTTAAATTTGGAAAGAAAGAAAAGGATAATCCTCTTTCCCTACCTCGATCGCTCGCGCACGACCCCCGCGACCTCCCACCACCTACACTTACAGCACGGTGCGTGCTCGCCGGTGTTGTTGACGGCGCCGCTCGTCAGATGCAACACATGTACCCGCTGGTCCGCCATAGGCAGCAAATTGCGGTGCCGTTCCAGCAAATCGAGCCGCCGGTGCAGCTTTCGCAGTGAGCTGTTGATGTGGCCGGTCGTTGTGGTAGCACCCGGTGGCAACGCTCCAGCATGTGATGTCGTGCACGCATCATCCGAGAGACACCATGGTAGCATCCAGTGAACACGGTTCCAGCATTTGGTGGCCGCAGATGTAGCACCTGGAACTCGCCGTGGTAGCATCTGGTGATCACGGTTCCAGCAATCCAGCAAAAAAACTCACAACTTCCTGAATTTTCTACTGACGTCGTCCACTGCGCGGATCACAACATCACCATGCTGATTGTAGCACTTGTTGTCAGCGGTCGCGACCGTCCACATCCATGGTTGTAGCAGTCGCCAGCAGTGGATGTCGTTGCCGCGCACTGAACGTAGCACGACTGCATGCCGGTTGTAGCGCCTCCGCGCGTCAGGCCCAGCTCCGCACACATGTGGTTGCAGCACCGCTGTTCCCCGGCTCCAACGGAGCCGATTCCAGCACATGTGCCTGTTGGTTCCAACACGACCGGTCGTCGGTTGTAGAACCGCGACACCGGTGGCAGCACACAACATCCACCATCGTGCGACGAGGCCGTGGTTGCAGCCACAAATGAGCGGCTAACACCGGCTCGCCGGCCTCGACGAGGAGGAGATTGGGGTGAGCACCCTTGAAATTTCGTGAGGGGTGGCCCAAGGAGGTGCTGTAACACACGGAGAAAGGGGCCGCAACTCGTCA
>NC_057804.1:421103613-421111567 GCF_018294505.1 Triticum aestivum
TTCTTTGTAGAAAAGAGAGAGGGAGAGAGGTGTGAGGGAGATGAGCAGCGAGAGAGACAAGCAAATGAGATAAGGTTAGCCAGCGGTGTGTGGGGCCACCAAGTAGTGGACGTTGCGTGACGCGACCAACCCAACATTGGGCCAGCCTCCGGGAGGGAAATGTTCCCCTTTCTTATCTACTGTTGAACCAGCTAATAGGTAATTTTCGATGGTGCTGGCAAAGATGAGGTTCGAAAGAGTTGTTAAACAAGTACACAATTTTCCCTTAAAAAAACAGACTTTCATCTTTATAATGGCGGGGAAGAAGAAGAGACCTATCGTCGTTGTAAATGCAATGTTTCTACTTTCATTCTAATGCTTTAGGAGTTAAATTCTAAGTGGGAGCAAGTCCTACGTTAGCCGGCAAAGCCTGCTCCTCAAATTATAATTTCCGTTTTTAACACTTGAAAGAAATACCACGACTTAAAAGAAGAGGAGACTTATCTTCACTAACTGCAGTGTATCTATTTTTTATTTTACAAGTTAAAGTGTAAATAGAATCGGGACTTCCGCTAGACCGCAAAGCCCGCTCCTAAGATGTAGTTGTTGTTTGTACTCCCTCCGTCCGGAAATACTTGTCATCAAAATAGATGAAAATGGATGTATCTAGAACTAAAATACATCTAGATACATCCATTCCAATGACAAGTATTTCCGGACGGAGGGAGTAGTACACAACGTGTTATGACTTGGAATAAGAAGATGACCATCCTCATGGTAATTGTATTGTTTCTATTTTGATACTTCAGGATTAAAAGTGTAGGTGGGTGCGGGTCTTTCGCTAGCCCGCAAAACCTGCTCCCTAAACTATATAGTTGCCATTTGAATTACCTAAAATTAAAGAACCATAAAGTGTTATGGTTGAGAAGAAGAGACATTTCATCTCAGTAACAATAGTGTTTTTATTTACATACTTTATGAGTAAAAGTGCGAATGGGACTTCTGCTAATCCACAAAGCCCGCTCCCCATAACGGAGACATTATTTGTGTTGCATTAAAGAAGTAACACGTTTTAGACAATGAGACATCTTCATGCTAGCTGAAATGTTTCTATTTTTGTACTTTAGAAGTCAGAGTGTAAGTGAGTGTGAGTCCTCCACTAGTTCACAAACTAGATATTTCATGATTGAAAAAAGAAGAGACTTGTCTTCACAGTAAATGCAATTTCCTATTTGTGTACATTAGGAGTTATAGTGTAAGTGTGCGTGGGTCTTGCACTAGTAAGCAAAATATGCTCCTTTTCAATGTAGTTACCGTGTGTATTGCACTAAAGAAGTATATGTTTCGGGGTGGAGAGGAAGAGACTTGCCTTCACAGTAAATGTGTTGTTTCCATTTTATTACTTTAGGAGTGAGAGTGTAAGTGTGTGTGGGGATTTCCCTAGTTCGAAAACCTGCTCATTGGAATGTAGTTACTATCTGTATTGCACTACATAAGTATATGTTTCAGGGTTGAGAGGAAGAAGAGACTTATCTTCACAGTAAATGTGAGGTTTCCATTTTTGTACTTTAGAAGTCAAAAAGGTAACTCGGTGCGGGTCTTTCTTTAGTTCGCAGAGCCCACCCTCATAATGTAGTTGTTGTTTGTATTGCACTACAAAAGTACATGTTTCATGATTGAGAAGAAGCGACTTGTCATCATGGTAAATGTAGTGTTTCTATAGCCCTAATAAGACAGTATGAGAAAAATAATAATTACTTTGATGGCCAACGGACTGTTAGGTTCAATGATATATATTGAGAACCTTGATTTGATAGAGATAGCTCTTCATTTTGATAGTTCGAGTGGGCTAATAATTTAGAAACTCCAACTTACGATAATTGGATCGTGTTTTGGTGACTGTTGAATGGGAGCAGAAATGTCCTTTGGTGATGGTGTGTGCACTTCACAGTAGTATTTCTAACCATAGACCACTCCTTCGAGACTCCACTAAGCTTGCTCATCTAGAGAACAAGGTCACCTTTTCTTTTGAAATGTCTTGGTTCGAAAGGGGAAGTTTTCTCCATATGGTGACTCAAGAGTGTTTTAATGAAAATCGAGGAGATGTTGGAACTGAGAAGTCACAATTCAAAAACATCATCTTAGAAAATTACTTAGGGCTTGGGCTAAGAATTTGAGTTGTGTGTATAAGAAACACAAAGACTAACTACTTGCATTAGTTAACATGTTAGATATTAAAGTAGAATATCGTTCGGTTACTGCCGCGGATTAGGCTACTAAGCGTGAGGTGGATGATTTCTTGGCTAAACTAATGTGTGAGGAACAAATAAAATGGGCTCAATGTGCTAAAGTGAAATATGTACTAGAGGGGATGATATCAAAAAGGTTTTCCATTTGACTGCATATGAAAAGCATTGAAACAGATAATCTTCACAAGGATACGAAAAACATACATTGCAAATTATTTGCAAAAAGCATTAATTATTATATGTGTCCTTTTTGGTAAGGATTTACAAAAACATACATTTCCATCTATAATTGTTTTAGTTGTTATTGTTGGTAAGCGTTATGTGTAGCGCCCACCTGAAATTCTCACAAGCAGCACAGAAACTAACACTACCTTTGCCACTTGCCCCGAAAGACCGGAGGTAAACCATGGTGCATTCAACTCGCTCTCCTTGCCAAATAGGCACGTAACACTCCCCATAATTAGGAACCACCCCTGATCCCTACCAAGCCACTCAACCAGTGAGCTACTACTACCCAAGTAAGGAAGCAAGCAACAATGATGCATAAACATGAGACACCAATGAGAATTGGAACAAATAGAAAGCGTAAATCGACAAGATCAGCATGAAGATTCAATTACCTGGCCAAATCCCGCATTCAACCACACGGATGTGGTGTGGAGATGACGACATCACCTAGTGGAGGATCCCTCAAGAGAGGGTGTAGTTTGGGGGTCGGTTGGTCCTTCTCCAGGAGTGGGAGGGAGGGATGGTTTAGGCAAGAGCTGCTTACTTTAAGGCGAGCGACTGGGGGTGACGTAACTCACGAAAGGTGAGAATCGGCATCGCGCTTATGTGTTGGCTCCCTCCCACGCCACTTGCTGAGTTTTTGCTCGCCTCTCGAATCCCATTCGGCTCCTTCTAGCTTTTCCCTCTTTTTATTTCTCCTCCTCTGTTGACCCCCCTCCCTCCCGATCAGTTTTGCTATCCTTTTGTTTCCGCTCTAGTGTTTCGTCATCGCTTTGCAAAAGGAGATTGGTTAGCCACCGTCTTCTATTGCATGTATTGATTTGTTGGTGACGTGGCACTCAGCGTGCGGCGTTGGACCCGTGGAACATTGTTACGTGCATGAAGAGGACGTTACATTTGCTCTACACCTTAGGATGTTTTCCCTCCCTCTGAATTTTTTTGTTTTAATTGTGACTTGTCACGATCCTGGTAGCACATGTTTTTTTGCTTTATCTTTTGCGTGGCATCGATGCTATCTGTTCCTATCCCATGCTTGGCGGCGTCGACACAACGTAGGCCACGCCGACTTGAACATATTCATTTTATCATTTGCTATTGAACGAACCAATACTACCTGATGTGGTGTTTTTCTCGAGGACGGGGCCGACAAAGGTGAGGTTCGGAGGCACTGTTAAAGAAGTTCACAGTTTTCCCCGAGAAAAATGCTTACTAATGGTTGGGAAGAAGAGACCTATAAGCGGGTTGTACTCCTAAATTTTAAGTGGGTCCGGGTCTTGCGCTAGCCCGGTCCTCAAAATATAATTGTTGTACTTAAGACTTTAAACAAATGCCACGTCTTAGAAGAAGAGACATGCCTTCACAGTAACTGCAGTGTGTCGTTTTTGTACTTTAGAAGTTAAAGTGTTAATGGACGCTGGTCTTTGATACACTTCCAACATATCTATAATTTATAAAATATTCATGATATATTTACATCAACTATATATGGTTTTTGTGCACTTTTATATTATTTTTATGGACTAACATATTAATCTAGTGCCTAGTGCATGTTCCTATTTCTTGCATATATTTTTTTGTTCCACGAAAATATCATAACAAACAAAGTCCAAACGCGATAAGAATTTACGATGATTTTTTGGAACATTAGAGACCCTCGAAACTTCGGGGGAAGCTAGACCAGAAGACCCACGAGGTGGCCACAAGATCACATGGCTTGACCTCCCCCTAGGGCGTGTGGGTTGAGCTTGAGGGCCCTTCATAACTCCTTTTGGCCTGATTCCAACGCTGAATATTCTTATAAATTGAGAAACCCCCGAAAAGTAACCTAGAACTTTTACTCCTCCACCGCAAGCCTATATTCCAAAGCGATCTCATCTAGAGGCCTTTTACAGTTCCTCGCCGGAGGGGAATCCATCATGGAGGCCATCTTCATCGTCCTTGCTACCTCCATGGTGATGCGTGAGTAGTTCATCCTCGGGGTTGTGGGTTTGTACCAGCAGCTATGTGTTTGATCTCTCTCTCTCTCTCTCTCGTGTTCTTGATTTGGCATGATCTTAATGTTCCATGAGCTTTTTAAATATAGTTGGATCGTATAATGTTCTTCCCCTCAATCTTATTTGTTGTGAATCGAGTCTTGCTCTTTGAGGTTTCTTTGTTATCGGATCGAACACTTTGGATTTGAGATCACTTGATGCATGTCTCACTCGTAGATTCCCGTGGTGACATTGGGGCAATCTAGGTGACATAAGAGTTGATTGATGCGTATCATATGGTGTTGTTGTAATATAATCTCTAGGGCTAATATTGGCACTTTGGGGTGGTTCAATAGATTGATTGGAAACACAACAATGAGGTGGTCTACTAACTACGCGATTTCATAATACTTTCTCGGTTAGGAATAGAAACTATGGAGTGATTCTTCGCAACACTTGAGGGATTATCATATAATTCAGTTATGTTAGTAACATTGAGAGATTGAACTATTTAAAGTATGAACCCTAGGCATTGTTTCTAACCATTGAGACATTGTTTTACTCGTTTTGGAAATGTTGTTTGTATTGCATTAAAGCACTAACATGTTTTAGATGATGAGACATATCTTCATGGTAACAGAAATGTTTCTATTTTTGTACTATGGATGTTAGAGTGTCAGTGAGTGCGGGTCTTCCACAAGTTCACAAAGTAGATATTTCATGATTGAAAAAAGAAGAGACTTGTCTTCAAAGTAAATGCCGTTTCCTCTTTGTGTACTCTAGGAGTCATAGTGTAAGTGAGCACGGGTCTTGCGCTAGTCTGCAAAATCTGCTACTTGTAATGTAGTTACCGTGTGTATTGCACTAAAGAAGTATATGTTTTGGGGTGGAGAGGAAGAAGAGACTTATCTTCACACTAAATGTGTTGTTTCCATTTTATTACTTTAGGAGTGAGAGTGTATGTGCGTGTGGGTTTTCGCTAGTTCGCAAAACTTGGTCCTTGGAATGTAGTTACTGTCTATATTGCACTAAAGAAGTATACAACCCTAGGTTGGGAGGAAGGAGACTTATCTTCATAGTAAATGTGTTGTTTCAATTTTCGTAGCTTAGAAGTCAAAGTGTAACTCGGTGCGGGTGAGGGAGTCCCGGATTAAGGGGTCCTCGTACAGCCGGACTATATACTTTGGCCGGACTGTTGGACTATGAAGATACAAGATTGAAGACTTCGTTCCGTGTCCGGATGGGACTCTCCTTTGCGTGGAAGGCAAGCTTGGCAATTCGGATATGTAGATCTCCTTCTCCGTAACCGACTCTGTGTAACCCTAGCCCCTTCCGGTGTCTATATAAACCGGAGGGTTTAGTCTGTAGGACAACAACAATCATAATCATAGGCTAGCTTCTAGGGTTTAGCCTCTACGATCTCGTGGTAGATCAACTCTTGTAATACTCATATCATCAAGATCAATCAAGCAGGAAGTAGGGTATTACCTCCATCGAGAGGGCCCGAACCTAGGTAAAACATCCTGTCCCCTGCCTCCTGTTACCATTAGCCTTAGACGCACAGTTCGGGACCCCCTACCCGAGATCCACCGGTTTTGAGACCGCCATTGGTGCTTTCATTGAGAGTTCCACTGTGCCGTCCCGATAAGGCTTGATGGCTCGCCTCATTATCAAGGATAACATTACCTCCGGAGGATCCTTGGCTGTAGGCCAAACTCTCCGGCTGGGAGATTTTGTCATGGCCGCCCGTTCGGCCGTCGTGCCGACGATGACATCGCATGTCATCAAAAACAACCTCCGCGTCAGCTCGGAATTCACTGAGCAGATGGATCCAATGGAGCTCTCCTCCTTGAACGAGCTCTTGGATCGCATCACCGCCCTGGGGGTCTCAAAGGATTATGATCGGATCGGGCTTAAACCCGACCTAAGGGATATTAACTCTCTGCCGGTCACCCATCAGATAGCGGTGGTGGAGGAACAAAACGACAATTCTTCCTCCATTTTGAGGACGAACTATGTCCGGATTCCCGAGCTCTCTGAGCCGGATACCCGTTTACAAGAGAGCATGGCCCAGGCTTCAAACTTAGAACCGGACAGCGGGCCACAAACATTGGGCAATATCTTGGAGCCCGAGCTGCCAAGCTCAGGAGCTCCTTCGCCCCTGGGTTCCAGATTGGGTCAGGATGTGGACTTAATTTCACCCACCCACCCAGATGCAAGCGATCTTTCGCATATCAGACAAGAGCCCCAAGAGACAGTACACCACTTCTGGGCCAGATTCCTCCTTGTAATGTGCAAGGTTAAGGACTGTCACGAGGAAGACGCAATCTCATTATTTTGCAAAAATTGCATGGACAAGGGAATTCTCAATGCCATAAGTCACCGTGACATAGCACACTTTGCCGACCTGGCGGCCATAGTACAGAAGTATTGTGCGATGGAACGCGCCTGTAACACCCACCATGCGGCTATATCTCCCACGTGTCGAAGCACGACTTAGAGGCATAACCGCATTGTGGTTTTGTCGCAAGAAGGGTCATCTTCACACAATCCCATGTAATGAACAAGACTGGGATAAAGAGTTGGCTTACAATCGCCACTTCACACAATACATAACTAAGATCATACATCATTCAAAATACACTCATAGACCGGCTACGGTCAAATCCAAATGAAAAGAAGACAACCCCCAATGCTAGATCCCCGATCGTCCCGACTGGGCTCCGCTACTGATCATTTGGAAACGAAACATAGTAACGACCAAGGTCTTCACTGAGCTCCCATTTGAGCTCGGTTGCATCATCTGCACTGGTATCATCGGACCTGCAACTGTTGTGCTAGTATCTGGTGAGTCACGAGGACTCAGCAATCTCAAAACCCGCGAGATCAAGACTATTTAAGCTTATGGGTAGGAAGTGGTAATGAGGTGGAGTAGCAGCAAGCACTAAGAATATATGGTGGCTAACATACGCAAATAAGAGCGAGAAGAGAAGCAACGGAACGGTCGAGAAGCTAGAAGTGATCAAGAAGTGATCCTGAAACTACTTATGTTCATACATAACCCAAACTGTGTTCACTTCCCGGACTCCGCCGAGAAGAGACCATCACGGCTACACACGCTGTTGATGCATTTTAGAGAGGTCAAGTGTCAAGTTATCTACAACCGGACATTAACAAATTCCCATCTGCCTCATAACCGCGAGCACGGCTTTCAAAAGATAATATACCCTGCAGGGGTGTCCCAACTTAGCCCATCATAAGCTCTCACGGTCAACGAAGGATATTCCTTCTCCCAGGAAGACCCGATCAGACTCGGAATCCCAGTTTACAAGACATTTCGATAATGGTAAAACAAGACCAGCAAAGCCGCCCGATGTGCCGACAAATCCCGATAGGAGCTGCACATATCTCGTTCTCAGGGCACAACGGATAGGTCAGCCTACGAGTAAAACCAGCCCTCGAGTTGCCCTGTGGTGGCCCCACAGTCTGCCCGTTTCGGACCAACACTCGAAGGAGCACTATCCC
>NC_057804.1:421466163-421468872 GCF_018294505.1 Triticum aestivum
GGAAGCAGGAGGTGGCCAACAGGGGGGAGGTGGCGCGCGCGCGTGCCGGCGAGCGTCGGGCACACGCCCTCGTCCTTCTGTCCGAGGAGGGAGACGACAGAAAGCAGCGGGGGTGGGCTGGGCCGCCAGCTGGAGATGGGCCAGGTAAGTGGCCCAGGTAAGTCTCTCTCCCCTTTTCTGTTTTCTTTTCTAATTTTCTGACATTTGTTTGATTTAATAAATATATTAAATCATTTAATTTTATTATGCCAATTTTTGTAGGGGCTAATGGTATTATTCCAGAGCTCTTTTATAATTGGCATAACTTTTGGACCATATTTCATATATATAGAAATATATTTCCAATGCAAATATTTATCGAATTAATCCAAATGGCCAAAATAAATGTCCATGAGCTCCTAAAAATATTGTTTTGATTTTTATCTCTGTCCAATATTTTCAGAGGGCAACATGAGCATTTTCTTGGACCCTTTTGGAGAAATTTTTATTTGGGTCATTTTCAAAAAATGATTCTGAGGTTTCCACCAATCCTCATTTCAAATTTAAATGAAATTTAAATATGATGCACAAATAGCTAGCTAGTCTAAGTCATACCAGACTAGGGATGTGACAACTCGCCCCCACTTGACAGAATCTCGTCTCGAGATTCAGGGGTCGACGGAAAGAAAGCGGGGTACTCCAGTCGGAGACGATCTTCTCGCTCCCAAGTAGCCTCTCTCTCGGAATGATGAGACCACTGAACTTTGAGAAACTTGATGTTCTGACGTCGGGTAACACGCTCTGCTTGATCAAGAATGCGAACCGGGTACTCTCGATATGTGAGGTTATCTTGGAGATCAAGCGTTTCGTGGTCCACTCCACGAATAGGATCCGAGAAGCAACGCCTGAGTTGAGAGACGTGGAAGACATCATGAACTCGAGAAAGATGTGGGGGTAGTTCCAACTGGTAGGCAACCTCTCCTCGTTTAGCGAGAATGCGAAAGGGACCAATGTAACGAGGAGCCAACTTGCCCTTGATACCGAAACGATGGGTACCCTTCAAAGGAGTAACCCGAAGGTAAGCTTGGTCGCCAATTTCATAAGTCATATCCTTATGATGACGATCATACTGGCTTTTCTGACGAGACTGGGCTGTTTTCAAATTCTCACGGATGATGCGAACTTGCTCTTCTGCCTCCTGGATCATATCCGGTCCAAAGAATTGTCTTTCACCGGTTTCTGACCAGTTCAAAGGTGTTCGACATCTTCGTCCATAGAGAACCTCAAAAGGAGCTTGCTTGAGGCTGGATTGGTAGCTATTGTTATAGGCAAACTCGGCGAAAGGAAGACATTTCTCCCAATCCATACCGAATGAGATAACGCAAGCTCTGAGCATGTCTTCGAGAATTTGATTGACCCGTTCCACCTGACCACTCGACTGAGGGTGGAAAGCGGTACTGAAGGAAAGATGGGTTCCCATGGCAGTTTGGAAACTCTCCCAGAAATGAGAAGTGAAAAGGCTGCCACGGTCTGAATTGATCTCTAGTGGAACACCATGGAGTGACACTATTCGAGAAATATATAAGTCAGCAAGCTGACTAGCAGTGATACTCTCTCGAACAGGGAGGAAGTGAGCCACTTTGGAAAGACGATCAACGACTACGAAGATAGCGTTATTCCCTCTCTTGGTCTTGGGAAAACCGGTGATGAAGTCCATACTAACTTTATCCCATTTCCATTCAGGAATAGCTAAAGGCTGAAGGGTGCCAGCAGGTCTTTGATGCTCTGCCTTAACGCGACGACAAACGTCACATTTAGCAATGAACTCAGCGATTTCTCTCTTCATCCTAGTCCACCAGAACCTCTGGCGTAGGTCCTGATACATCTTAGTACTGCCGGGATGAATCGTGAGAGGAGATTCATGCGCCTCCTTAAGGATCAATTGTCGCAGATGTTGATTCTTAGGAACCACCAAGCGATTCTCAAAGAAAACAACTCCACGATCATCCATAGAGAAACATCCACCAACTCCCTTCTTAATGTTTCTCTTGATCCGAGAAATTCCTGTGTCTTGCTTTTGAGCAGCGATAATCCGATCTTCAAGATCAGGTTTCGCCACCAGGGTAGAAAGGAATCCGCGAGGAGCAATGTGAAGGTTAAGCTTACAGAATTCCTCATGGAGAAGTGGTTGGCCTTGCTGCAACATGAGATTGTTGCAATAGGATTTACGGCTTAGAGCATCAGCCATGACATTGGCTTTGCCTGGGGTGTAGGTAATCCCTAGATCATAATCTGTGATCAACTCCAACCAACGTCTTTGCCTAAGGTTCAGATCTGGTTGGGTGAAGATATACTTGAGACTCTGGTGATCGGTGTAGATCTCGCAACGTTTACCAAGGAGGTAATGTCGCCAGGTCTTGAGTGCATAGACTACGGCTGCAAGCTCTAGATCATGTGTAGGATAATTCTCCTCATGTGGATGCAACTGTCGAGATGCATAGGCAATCACATGACGATCCTGCATAAGAATGCAACCTAGTCCCTGTCGTGAGGCGTCGCAGTAGATAATAAAGTCTTTAGTGAAATCCGGTGGCACAAGTATGGGGGCAGAAGTCAGGCGTCTTTTCAGTTCCTGAAAGCTGTACTCACACTGTGGGGACCACTCGAACTTTTTATCTTTCTTGAGAAGTTCCGTGAGGGGTTTGGCTACTTTGGAGAAGTTCTCAACAA
>NC_057804.1:421468882-421472871 GCF_018294505.1 Triticum aestivum
TGATGACATCCTGAGAAACGAATCAAGGACGGAATCAGCAACAACTATGGACTGTAGAATGTAGGACAAGGAATTAGTATCACTCGAACTCCTAGGGAAAATCCGGCAGCATAACGGCAGTAAAATGCTCAGAATGGGACGTCCTACTAAAAATGGGGTGGTAACATACTCATCATCACCACTCAAGGTTTTGGGATAGTACTAAACAGACTACACCGGAAGTACTCGAAACTGGGGTATGACTCTGATCAACCAATCCTATGGGACTACGGAGTAGTAACACGTGATCCTGATAGACGGAAGAGAAGCCTAATTCCTTAACCCCGTAGGAAAGATAGGATGACTCAGATCAGAAGGCCATGAGGTAAAGGAGTAAAAAGAGCCTTACGTTCCATCCCACAATCAATTCCCTTATATAACTAAAGAATTTCTAGACTCAACTTCGACCAGTTTGGCTTGGTAATCCTACAGGCAGTCAAGCTCTGATACCAACGCTGCCAGGACCCCGACTCAATGCCACATCGATCTAGCATGTAACACCTCATATCACTTTGCGGCCTCACGCACGGTATCCCCACGGGTGTCGCCTTACCTTTGCCCGGGACCGTTTGCGCATTTTGGCACACGTATATGATGGTGTTGCTAGCATCCATGTGATAAAGAGCCCGAGCTGACATGGCTAGTCGTAAACCCAAAGTGGCACTAACTTACAGGGACAGGCATCCATGACCCAGCATCGAACGTGTCGGTCATCAGCGAGTGAATCCAGGCTGTAGCACTGGGCTAGCAGGACTCCGGTGAACCGGGCTGTAGCGGGCTAGCAGGACTCCGGTATTCATCGCGTGACATTTCCTCGAAGGGACAGACACAGGATCGAAGAAGGACACATGCCGGCCGGCCTAAGTGTTCCGGAGCAGTAGCAAGCTACCAGGGCTCAGTGGAAGCACTAGGAGACATTTCCCGGTAAGAGAGGCTACTAAGAATAAACAACTAGATAGTCAGATCCCACACATAGCAATACACATTACACGTACGCATAACATGCAAGTATGTGCTGTACAACATGGCATCACAGCATAACTCAACAACTCATATAGATAAAGGCTCAGAAGAGCCGTCACAGTATTATTACAAACAGGGGTCACATGACCCAACAGTCAGAGCAATCAAGCAACAAGCGGAAGCATTACATGTCTGGGTACAGACATCTACAAATGAAAAAGGCTGAAGAGCCTGACTATCTACAACATCCGATCAAGATCGTAGCTGAGGTACTAGCTACTAGTCGAAGTCCACGAGAACACTAGTAAGACCGAAGTCTCCGCTGCAAAAACATAAATAAAGCAACATGAGTACAAAGGTACTCAGCAAGACTTACATCAGATCCTATCGTACATGCATTTGTATCAAGAGGGTAATGTGGGGTTTAGTTGCAGCAAGCCAGCTTTGACTCTGTGGCTATCCTATTCTACGACTACCAGAAACTCTGGAGGTGAAACAACGTACACGAGTCCACTAATCACCACACAATACACTACTATGGATTCATCCCCGTCTCCCTACGAGAAGGCCATCCATAGCACTCACACTTGTCTTGAGCATTTTAGGGTATCCACTTCAAGTTGTCTATGTACCATGTAAGCATCCAAGAAGTCCATAACCGCGGACCCGGCTATTCGAATAGATCATGTTAACCCTGCAGGGGTGTACTTCTTCACACACGCTCTCGCCACTTACCGCCATGTACACGTCATGTATCTCGGCAACCTTCAAGCGGAAGCCTGGCGAGGGTGTCGGCCACGACCTGACTAACCACACAAGACTCTAGTCCAGGTTTATTGCCTATTCGGGTTCCATCCGCAAGGAGATCCGGCCGGGGTGTCGCTCACGGCCCCAAACGATGTGAGCAGGGTTCCCGAGCCCACCAACCGGGTGCCACTCGGTACACCGTGCCACGTGTGCCTAGTCTGTCCCAAGCCCACCCTGCCGGGTGCCACTTGGTAGAAAAATAGCACTACCTACAAACACCAGAAACTAGTTGCGACTCCTGGACAGAGACCAAGTTGGTTAATAAGTCGAGAGGGGTCGAGTTACCGGAACCCAATGTGTGGTAGTATCGAGTCATTGGACAACATACACAGAACTCAGTGCTTAAGGACGGTTCCAGTGAGACAACCCACCATGTACTCCTACATGGCCTCTCACCGCTACCTTTACCAAATCGTGTTCACACACTTCACTCTCAGCATCAGAACATATCGTAACACTCCAATTCATTCCCAATGAATCAGACCTGACACACTCTAAGAAATAGCAGGCATAGCATGGTAGGAACACATCAGTGGCTTCAATCAACTCCTACACATGCTAGTGGGTTTCAACTATTTACTGTGGCAATGACAGGTCATGCAGAGGAATGGGTTCAACTACCGCAGCACAAAGTAGCAGATGAAGCGTTGTTGTCCTAATGCAATAACTGAGAGCAGGAGCGAGAGAGTAGGGTTTTATCGAAATGAACAAGGGGGTTTGCTTGCCTGGTAAATCAACAAGGGAGGCACTGCTTCACAGACAGGTACTCTGGAACGTCTCCGGAGCAGGACCTATCGAGAAGGAACGGTGCCGGCAATCAATACACAATCATATGCAACAATATGATGCATGAACATGGCATGTAGATGTGATGCTGTTGAGCTAATGCAACTAGTGTTCAATTGGTTTGAAGTCCATTTGAACCAAAGGTTCAAATGCATTTCTAAATTAGGTCTCTTATATATGCCATAATGTGTTTTCCCATATTCAGCATGTATAAGTTGGTTTTTCATGCATGAAACTAGTACAGATGGAAAGGTTGCATTTTTCTGATAATTTTTCATATATAAATTATTTTAATCTGAGCTACGGTTGAATTGATATGAATTTTTGAAGTTTAAATCATTTTCTGGATTTTCTGAATTATTTTAATTCCAGAAATTATATACTGCGCCAGCATGACGCCAGCACGATGTCAGCGGGTCAACGCGGCTGTCCAGGGTCAAACCTGATGTGTGGGACCCACACGTCAGTGACACTGGGGTTAACAGGGTTAATTTAATTTAATTAAAAGGTTAGGGGGGGTCGGGCCCACTGGTCAGCCTCAGGGGGGGGGGGGTTAGCGCGGTTGACGGGTCAATCCCGCCGGCGTTTAGCCGCCAGCGAGGCCCGAGACGGCGAGGGGCTCGGGATCGCCGTTCCGGCGACCATTCGGGCGGCGGAGACCACGGGAGCGAAGCCCGCGCTCACGCGCATCCAGTGGAACACGCGGGAGGCTGCGGGGGCGGCGGAGCTCGCCGGAGCAGAGCTCAGGGCGGCGGCCGGAGTTCGGCAACTGGTGGCCGCGGCGTTGTGGTGCACGGCAGTGGAGACGGAGGGTTCCTACGGGCTCCTGGCGTCACCAGGAACACGGGGACGCGCGCGGAAGGGACCGGCTTGGGCTCGTGCCACCGTGGCGCCATGGCCGGCGGCGAGGGGCTTACGGGCGCGGTGGCGAGCTAGCTAGACGGGGCAAACGGACACGGGGAGGAGGGGGTTCGGTGCGGGGGCTCACCGCGGAACTAGCAAGCGCGAGGGCGAGGTCGGGGATGCCCGGTAGCTCCCGAATCGCCGGCGAGGGTCCACGGCGGCCGGAGTCAAATTTGGCGATGGCGACGGCTCACGGGGCACTCCGGCTTGCGTGGCTCGGCGAGGAGGTAGCTGGCGACGAGGCGGAGCTCCTGGGGACGACGGGGAGGCGAGGGAGAGGCGGTGGCTACGGTGATGCCCGTCGGCGGCGGCGGTGGTTCTCGGGTGAGAGGGAGAGAGAGCAGGGGAAGAGGAGGAGGGCGAGGGAGAGTGAGAGCGGTGCGGCAGCTGCGTGGCTTCGTCCGGGGCATCGAGGGCGAGAGAAGGAAGCAGGAGGTGGCCAGCAGGGGGGGGAGGTGGCGCGCGCGCGTGCCGGCGAGCGTCGGGCACAC
>NC_057804.1:421473240-421498241 GCF_018294505.1 Triticum aestivum
TGCTGCTGCTGGGCTGCGCAGGGGAGGGGAGGCCCAGGTAAGCCCCTCCTTCTTTTATTTTTGTTTTCTAATTTTTCTGACATTTGTTTTGATTTAATAAATATATTAAATCATTTAATTTTATTATGCCAATTTTTGTAGGGGCTAATGGTATTATTCCAGAGCTCTTTTATAATTGGCATAATTTTTGGACCACATTTCATATATATAGAAATATATTTCCAATGCAAATATTTATCGAATTAATCCAAATGGCCAAAATAAATGTCCATGAGCTCCTAAAAATATTGTTTTGATTTTTATCTCTGTCCAATATTTTCAGAGGGCAACATGAGCATTTTCTTGGACCCTTTTGGAGAAATTTTTATCTGGGTCATTTTCAAAAATGATTCTGAGGGTTCCACCAATCCTCATTTCAAATTTAAATGAAATTTAAATATGATGCACAAATGGCTAGCTAGCCTAGGTCATACCAGACTAAGGATGTGACAACTCCCGATCTATCTTGATATTCGATGGTTTTAGGGTACGTAGGATTATATAGGCGAAAGAAGTCGATCGAGGGGTGCTCGAGAGGCCCACAAGACAGGGGGCGCGCCCAGTAGGGGGGCGCCCCCCTATCTCCTGTCCTCCTCGAGGATCTTCTGATGTGAACTCCAAGTCTCCAGGATGATATTCTTCCAAAAAATCACGCTGCCGAAGGTTTCATTCCGTTTGGACTCCGTTTGATATTCCTTTTCCTCGAAATACTGAAACAGGCAATAAAACAGCAATATGGGCTGAGCCTCCGATTAATAGGTTAGTCCCAAAAGTAATATAAAAGTGTATAATAAAGCCCTTAATCATTCAAAACAGATAATAAAATAGCATGAATGCTTCATAAATTATAGATACGTTGGAGACGTATCAGCATCCCCAACCTTAATTCCTACTCGTCCTCGAGTAGGTAAATGATAAAAGAAAGAATTTATGAAGTGTGAATGCTAGAAGGTGCACAAGTTTGATCAATTATAATTTCAATCACCTTTTCTAGCATGATAATATGTCATAACAGTAGTTCATCTCATAAAACTTCTCACGATAAAGCAACAAGCAATTCACATGTCAAATCATAGACCATAAACTTTCTTGAAAACTAGCAAACTTCATTCTTAGTCATCAAACAATTGCAATTCATCTTATTTTCAGGAATAGCAAACTCCACATACTCAACTATCATATAGTCTTCTACAATTGCTAACACTCACGCAATACTAATGGTTATGGAGTTTCAATCGGACACTGAGAAAAATAGGGGCTTATAGTGTTACCTCCCAACGTATTCACCTTTGGGTGATGTCAACAATAATAGTTCATGCTAACTTACATCCAATTGGATATATATATCAGGATCACCCCAACACAAAGTGCTTGCCAAAGGATAAAATGAAAAAGGGAAAGGTGAAGATCAACTTGACTCTTGCATAAAAGTAAAAGACATAAAGTAAAAGATAGGCCCTTCGCAGAGGGAAGCAGAGGTTTTCATGCACTTTTAGGGTTGGATGCACAAAATCTTAATGCGAATGAATGTCACTTTATATTGCCACTTGTATATGGACCTTTATTATGCAGTATGTCGCTTTTATTGCTTCCATAACAAGATCGTGTAAAGCTATTTTCCTCACACCAAAAGATCATACATATTTAGAGAGCAAGTTTTATTGCTTGCACCGATGACAACTTACTTGAAGGATCTTACTCAATCCATAGGTAGGTATGGTGGACTCTCATGGCAAAACTGGGTTTAAGGATATTTGGAAGCACAAGTAGTATCTCTACTTGGTGCAAGGAATTTTGGCTAGCAAGGGGGGGGGAAGGCAAGCTCAACATGTTTGAATGATCCATGACAATGTACTTTAACTGAGATGTCAGAAAACATAAACCAGTACGTTGTCTTCCTTGTCCAACATCAACTCTTTAGCATGTCATACTTAATTAGTGCTCCCAATTATAAAAGATGTCTAGGATAATGTATTTATATGTGGAATCTCTCTTCCTTCAATATTCTTTCATGAATTGTTCAAATGACCAATACCATGCTTGCTAACCTTCAATAAATTTACAACCTCTACTTCTTAGATGTGAAGTCATTACTACCCATGGGATAACCAAATCAAACATATATAATTTCAGATTTATGACAATCAACTCATTCAACAATTTACTCATAGGATATAAGTGAAGCACACGAGTAAATGAAAAACTACTCCAAAAAGATATAAGTGGAGATCAATGAGTAGCTAAATAATTATGTAACTATGCGAATACTCTCTCTCATTAAAGAATTTCAGATCTTGGTATTGTATTCAAACATCAAGCAAAACAAAATAAAATGACATTGCAAGGATAGCACAACTCATGTGAAGAAGCAAAAACTTAGGCTCAACCCATACTAACCGATAGTTGTTGAAGAAGAAAGGTGGGATGCCTACCGGGGCATCCCCAAGCTTAGATGCTTGAGACTTCTTGAAATATTATCTTGGGGTCCCTTGGGCATCCCCAAGCTTGAACTTTTTGTGTCTCCTTAATTCCTCTCATATCATGGTTTCTCTTTTTATCAAAAGCTTCATCCACACCAAACTCAACAAGAACTCGTGAGATAGGTTAGTATAAACCAATGCAAAACCTTATCATTTTCTACTGTAACAAATCACTACAATTATTATTCAACATTGCATACTAAATGCCTCTGCATATTTAATACTCCTATCCTCAAATAGAATCATTAAACAAGCAAACATATGCAAACAATGCAAACATAACAGCAATCTGCCAAAACAGTACAGTCTCTAAATAATGCAAGATTCATCAAAATTCCCTAACTCCAAAAATTATGAAATAAAATTCCCACTGTAGTAAATTTATCAGATCTTATTATGAAAAAGGTTTCAACATTATATCATTCTCTGACTTTTCTAGGGAATTTTTGCAACAGCGGTAAACTTTCTGTTTTCAAACAGCAACATGTATACTAGCAAGATAAGCATGGCAAAGGCTATCCTTGACTTTTTTATTGAAACTAAAGATGCAAAACATTATTCTAAATAACAGCAAGCAAATACTAACAAAATAAAATGACGCTCCAAAAAAAACACATATCATGTGGTGAATAAAAATATAGCTCCAAGTAAAGTTACCGATGAACGAAGACGAAAGAGGGGATGCCATCCGGGGCATCCCCAAGCTTAGGCTCTTGGTTGTACTTGAATATTAACTTGGGTTGCCTTGGGCATTCCCAAGCTTAGTCTCTTGCCACTCCTTATTCCATAGTCCATCGAATCCTTACCCAAAACTTGAAAACTCCACAACACAAAACTCAACAGAAAACTCGTAAGCTCCGTTAGTATAAGAAAATAAAACCACCACTTTGGTACTGTAATGAACTCATTCTAAATTCATACTGGTGTAATATCTACTGTATTCCAACTTCTCTATGATTCATACACTCCGATACTACTCATAGATTCATCAAAATAAGCAATCAACACATAGAAAACAGAATCTGTCAAAAACAGAACAGTCTGTAGTAATATATATCAAACGTATACTTATGGAACTCCAAAAATCCTACAAAATTAGGAAGTCCTAAGCAATTCGTGTACCAATCCATATGAAAATGAATCAGATCAGAAGCACCTTTCTGTGAATTAAAAAAACTAATTTACAGGGTGCAAAAGTTTCTGATTTTCAGCAAGATCAACACAACTATCACCCTAAGCTATCCTAAAGGTCTTAATAGGCACTTTATTGTAACAAAAGCTACAAAACATGATTACTACAGTAGCATAATCATGTGAACACACAAAAACAGTAAGGATAAATATTGGGTTGTCTCCCAACAAGCGCTTTTCTTTAATGCCTTTCTAGCTAGGCATGATGATGACAATGATGCTCACATAAAAGATAAGAATTGAAACATAACGGGAGCATCATGAAGCATATGACTAGCACATTTAAGCCTAACCCACTTCCTATGCATAGGGATTTTATGAGCAAACAACTTATGGGAACAATAATCAACTAGCATAGGAAGGTAAAACAAGCATAGCTTCAAGATTTTCAACACATAGAGAGGAAACTTGACATTATTGCAATTCCTAGAAGCATATGTTCCTCCCTCATAATAATTTTCAGTAGCATCATGAATGAATTCAACAATATAACCAGCACCTAAAGCATTCTTTTCATGATCTACAAGCATAGGAAATTTACTACTCTCCACATAAGTAAAATTCTTCTCATTCGGAATAGTGGGAGTATCATAAGAGACTTGAACACTAAAAATTGTTTCCACATTAAAAGAGTAAGGTTCAGAAAAAGGTTAATCATAATCATGACAAGGTTTGTAAATATAATCATCACTACTTTTTATAGCATAAGTTTCATCACAATAATCATCATAAGTAGCAACTTCGTTCTCATCATAATCGATCGAAACCTCTCCCAAGATAGTGGAATCACTAAATAAAGTTGATACTCTTCCAAATCCACTTTCGTATTCATCAAAATAAAATTCAACATCCTCCAAAATAGTGGGATCACTACTTCCTAAAGTTGACACTCTTCCAAACCCACTTTCATCAATATAATCGACATAGGTAAAAGGCATGCTATCATCATAACAACTTTGCATATCAGAACTTGGGATGCTAAAAATATCATCTTCATTAAACATAGCATCCCCAAGCTTGGGACAAACATTAATTTCAGCAAATATATTCTCAAATATTTCATCATCATCAAAGATAGCTTCCCCAAGCTTTGGCCTTTTCATATCATAAGCATAATCACTCTCATCATTATTAGTATGGATAGCACCAATAGTATAGCAATTATCATCATCACAATGAGTAGTAGGAGCAACATCATTTGGGAGGGATACCTTTTTACCTTTGTTGCCCCTTCTTTTCCTTTTCTTTTTCACATTATGTGTGAGTTCAACCTTCCTCTTTGAGCTCCTTATTGACGAGATTGGTTGAATAGAAAGCTCCTCCTCGTTACCTAGTTCATCATAAGAAATAATAGGAGGATATTGGGAAGTCTCCTCCCTTTCATTAGTATTCTCATCATATTCTATTTGCTTTCTTTTCTTTATGTAATTGGCAATATAAGGATTTTCAATGCAATTCTCCGCACAATACAAATAAATCTTCTCTAGATCAATATCAAGGAATTTCTTAACGGCAAAATGTGGAAGATTCTTAGTCAAACGTTTCAATTCTTCATAACCCAAAAACAAACTAAGTTCATTATAATGTGCAAGGGAAATCAAATCATCACAATTTTTGGACACAATTCGATCATGAAATAATTTGCATAGGAGATGCAGATGACCACGTTCATTGCAAAGTTCACAAGTACGGCAAAGGAAATTTAAATTTTCAGCACTCACATCTAGCCTTTCTTGCAACCATTTAGTTTCTAAATGCTTATGCCTCTTGCAATATATATCTTCTCTATTTGGTGTGTTCATGCAAACATGCACCCCACAAAAGTTGACATGCTTATAAGAGATATTTTTATCATGACTAGAGCAATCATCATTAGTACTATGGATATTCAAGGAGTTCATACTAACAACATTGCAATCATGCTCATCGTTCAAAGATTTAGTATCAAGCATTCTAATGCATTCTCCTTCTAGCACTTGAGCACAATTTTCCTTTCCATCATACTCACGAAAGATATTAAAAAGATGAAGCGTATGAGACAAGTTTAACTCCATTTTTTGTAGTTTTCTTTTATAAACTAAACTAGTGATAAAACAAGAAACAAAAAGATTCGATTGCAAGATCTAAAGATATACCTTCAAGCACTCACCTCTCCGGCAACGGCGCCAGAAAAGAGCTTGATGTCTACTACACAACCTTCTTCTTGTAGACGTTGTTGGGCCTGCAAGTGCACAGGTTTGTAGGACAGTAGCAAATTTCCCTCAAGTGGATGACCTAAGGTTTATCAATCCGTGGGAGGCGTAGGATGAAGATGGTCTCTCTCAAACAACCCCGCAACAAAATAATAGAAAGTCTCTTGCGTCCCCAACACACCTAATACAATGGTAAATTGTATAGGTGCACTAGTTCGGCGAAGAGATGGTGATACAAGTGCAATATGGATGGTAGATATAGGTATTTGTAATCTGAAAATATAAAAACAGCAAGGTAACTAATGATAAAAGTGAGCGTAAACGGTATTGCAATGATAGGAAACAAGGCATAGGGTTCATACTTTCACTAGTGCAAGTTCTCTCAACAATAATAACATAGATAGATCATATAACAAGCCCTCAACATGCAACAAAGAGTAACTCCAAAGCCACTAATAGCGGAGAACAAACGTAGAGATTATGGTAGGGTATGAAACCACCTCAAAGTTATCCTTTCTGTTCTATCTATTCAAGAGTTCGTAGTAAAATAACATAAAGCTATTCTTTCCGCTCAATCCATCATAGAGTTCATACTAGAATAACACCTTAAGACAGAAATCAACCAAAACCCTAATGTCACCTAGATACTCCACTGTCACCTCAAGTATCTGTGGGCATGATTATACGATATGCATCACACAATCTCAGATTCATCCAACCAACACAAAGTACTTCAAAGAGTGCCCCAAAGTTTCTACCGGAGAGTCAAGAAAACATGTGCCAACCCCTATGCATAGGTTCATGGGCGGAACCCGCAAGTTGGTCACCAAAACATACATCAAGTGGCACGTGATATCCCATTGTCACCACAGATAAACACGGCAAGACATACATCAAGTGTTCTCAAATCAAAGACTTAATCCAATAAGATAACTTCAAGAGGTAAACTCAATTCATCACAAGAGAGTAGAGGGGGAGAAACATCATAAGATCCAACTATAATAGCAAAGCTCGCGATACATCAAGATCGTGCCAAAGAGAGAACACGAGAGAGAGAGATCAAACACATAGCTACTGGTACATACCCTCAGCCCCGAGGGTGAACTACTCCCTCATCATCATGGAGAGCGCCGGGATGATGAAGATGGCCACCGGTGATGGGTTCCCCCTCCGGCAGGGTGCCGGAACGGGCTCCCGAGAGGTTTTTGGTGGCTACAGAGACTTGCAGCGGCGAAACTCCCGATCTAACTAGATATTCGATGGTTTTAGGGTACGTAGGATTATATAGGCGAAAGAAGTCGATCGGGGGGTGCTCGAGGGGCCCACGAGATAGGGGGCGCGCCCAGTAGGGGGCACGCCCCCTATCTCCTGGCCTCCTTGAGGATCTTCTGACATGAACTCCAAGTCTCCAGGATGATATTCTTCCAAAAAATCACGCTGCCAAAGGTTTCATTCCGTTTGGACTCTGTTTGATATTCCTTTTCCTCGAAATACTGAAACAGGCAATAAAACAACAATATGGGTTGGGCCTCCGGTTAATAGGCTAGTCCCAAAAGTAATATAAAAGTGTATAATAAAGCCCGTAATCATTCAAAACAGATAATAAAATAGGATGAATGCTTCGTAAATTATAGATACGTTGGAGACGTATCAGTCCACATTTGCGTTCTTGAACCCCGTTCCGTTGTCGCTGCGAACCTTCTTGATCTTCACTTCAAATTGATTTTGGGCCTTCCTAGCGAAGTTCTTCAAGATATTTTGGACCTGCGATTTATCATCTAGAAAGAACACCCACGTAAATCTTGGAAAATCATCAACTATAAGTAGACCAAAAGAATTTCCACCGGGACTTTTGTAAGCGTTGGGACCAAAAAGATCCATGTGAAGTAGCTCAAGTGGCCTCCTTGTGGTCATGATGCTCTTCACGGGATGCCTTCCTCCAACCTGTTTACCTGCTTGACAAGCATTGCAAAGTCTATCCTTATCAAATATGACATCGTTAACGCCGAGGATATGATTTCCTTTAATAAGCTTGTCAAGGTTTCGCATACCAACATGACCTAATCGTCTATGCCATAACCAACCTTTAGAGGATTTAGCGATGAAGCAAGTTCCAGGTTGAGCCTTTTTAGTGAAATCAACAATGTAAAGATCACCTCTACGTATACCGGTAAAGACCATTTTATGATTATCTCTATGAAACACTTGGCAATCTACTCTAGTAAATAGGACATTGAAACCAAAATCAGCAAGTCTAGATACTGAAAGTAAATTGTATCCAAGAGATTCAACGAGCATGACATTTTGTATGGAGATATCATGTGATATGGCCACCTGACCGAGGCCAACCACCTTACCGAGGCCAACCACGTTACCCTTTGAGTTGTCACCGAAGGTGACATACTTTCGAGGAACGTCATTTTCAGCAAGCTCATGAAACATATTTTTATCTCTGGTCATGTGATCAGTATATCCACTATCAAGAACCCATTCCTTTCCTCCTGCCATATATCCCCGAAGATTTGCCATAAGACCAAAGTGTCTCATTGCATCATCAAGATCAAAGTCACTATCATCATCCTCATCATAGTATCCATGTTCAACATCGTCATGTGGTGGATCAAATCCTAGAGAGGGTGATTCATTAGAGTGAGTTTGACAATGATCTTCTTTATGGATTTTAATAGCTTTGGAAATAATATCGCTAATAATTCCAACATCTCCTTTGGCACGCATAAGGTTTGTAAGCTCAAATAAGCAATCACCAAACATAGGATCATTGGAATTCATCTTACTCAAGGCAATAGATTTATGGAGAATTTCATCTAGCTTTTTCAAGGAATAATTCGGAAAGCGTTCCTCGAGAAATTTCCATATGTTGTAGGCACACTTAAGAGTAGGCAAACATCCAATCAAGTTTCTAGGCAAGCCTCTAGTGATAAGATTAACAGTTCTAAGATTGCGAATCATGTCAATTGACTCATCAAGGGTAGGATGCATAGGATCAACATGAGGTGCACAAGGGCTAGCAATGTACTTGTTCAAATGATATTCATTGAAAATTGCAAGCATCTCATTTTTCCACTCATGAAAATACTCTCCATCAAGTATAGGCACTCTATGTCTAAGACTCCCCAAAGTAGACTCATCCATCTTCCTCCAATGGTGTTTAAACCAAAGCAATGGAGAACAAAGCTCTGATAACAATTGAAAGGATCGAGAAGAGGTGTCTAGAGGGGGTGATTAGACACTAAGTGAGAAAAGGTGCAGTTTTTAATTTCATTAAGTTGAAGTGGAGTTTTAGCACAAGTTTAACAATCACAATACATATCAAGCAAGCATGCAAAGAGTATATGAGCAGCGGAAAGTAAAGCATGCAACTTGCAAGAATGTAAAAGGATGGGATTGGAGTGTGCAAACGCAATTGGAGACACGGATGTTTTTGTCGTGGTTCTGATAGGTGGTGCTATCATACATCCATGTTGATGGAGACTTCAACCCACGAAGGGTAATGGCTGCGCGAGTACATGGAGGGCTCCACCCATTAAGGGTCCACGAAGAAGCAACCTTGTCTATCCCACCATGGTCGTTGCCCACAAAGGACTTGCCTCACTAGGGGTAGATCTTCACGAAGTAGGCGATCTCCTTGCCCTTACAAACTCCTTGGTTCAACTCCACAATCTTGTTGGAGGCTCCCAAGTGAGACCTAGCCAATCTAGGAGACAGCACTCTCCAAGAAGTAACAAATGGTGTGTTAATGATGAACTCCTTGCTCTTGTGCTTCAAATGATAGTCTCCCCAACACTCAACTCTCTCTCACAGGATTTGGATTTGGTGGAAAGAAGATTTGAGTGGAAATCAACTTGGGGAAGGCTAGAGATCAAGATTCATATGGTAGGAATGGAATATCTTGGTCTCAACACAAGTGTAGGTGGTTATCTCTCAGAAAATGTAAGTTGGAAGTGTAGGTTTGTTCTAATGGCTCTCTCCATGAATGAAGAGGAGGTGGAGGGGTATATATAGCCTCCACACAAAATCTAACCGTTACACACAACTTGCCAATCTTGGTGGTACCGAATTGAGAAACTCGGTCGGACCGATTTAGGAAATCATGTGACCGTTAGGATTTTCGGTGGGACCAACATGCAACTCGATAGGACCGATATGGTTAGGGTTAGGGCATAATGTAATCTCGATGAGACCGATTACACAAACTCGGTGAGACCAATTTTAGTAATAAGCTAACCACCGAGTTGGTCAGGCAAACTCGGTGGGACCGATTCGCTCATCTTGGTTGGACCAAAATGTTACGAAGGGGAACAGAGAGTTTGCATTGTAATCTCGGGAGGATCGATTACACAAACTCGGTGGGACCAATTTTGATAATGGACATACACAGAGAGATTACAATCCCATCTCAGTGAGACCGAGATCCCTATGGGTGAGACCGATTTGCCAAGGGTTTATGGCAGTGGCTATGACATCTGAACTCGGTGGCGCCGGATAGAAAGAATCGGTGGGGCCGAGTTGGACTTTTTGTTTGGGTCATATGTGGATGTGAGAAGGTAGTTGAGGGCTTTTGAGCATACCACTAAGCATTTTGAGCAAGCAAGCCATTAAGCAACACCTCATCCCCTCTTGATAGTATTGGCTTTTCCTATAGACTCAATGTGACCTTAGATCACTAAAATAGAAAGAGTAGAGCCTTGAGCTTGGAGCTTGAGCCAATCCTTTGTCCTTAGCATCTTGAAGGGGTTCCACATCCTCTAGTCCATGCCACTTCATTGTTGAACTTATCTGAAACATACTAGGTAAAAGTGTTAGTCCAACAAAAGATATGTTGACATTAATTACCAAAATCACCCAGGGAGCACTTGTGCTTTCATGTGTGTGTCAACATACCGATCCAGGGATGACACTTAAGCACAGAGACTTGACCGTTTGAGGTCGTGCCGCTACAAGATGGTATCAGAGCACATGGTGACTGTAGGACGTGACCCTAGAGACTGGCAAGCCCATAGGAAAGATTTTCTCTACTACTTTATTTTCAAAAGGATCTCTTACCTCTCTTCTCTTCTGAGCTTATTCAAATATTCCCTTTTAGTTAGACTATACCCTTTTCCCTTTTGACCACATGAAGATTCGGCTGATGAGACCACTTCAAGAAGTACAAGGTATCGGACAACTAAGACCACTTCGGAATGAAGAGGATTTTACCGTGTATTATTATAATGGAAACTACAACGGTTCAAGACTCCGAAAGCTAGGAGAATTTGAAGACCCTGTAAAATTTTCCAGATTTGTATGACCTAGGAAGGCACCCCTTATGGAACTTGGCAGACTAAGGAAGTTGTCAATTTATTCAAATATTGCCTTTTAGTTAGACTATACCCTTTTCCCTTTCGACCACATGAAGATTCGGCTGATGAGACCACTTCAAGAAGTACAAGGTATCGGACAACTAAGACCACTTCGGAATGAAGAGGATTTTACCGTGTATTATTATAATGGAAACTACAACGGTTCAAGACTCCGAAGACTAGGAGAATTTGAAGACCCTGTAAAATTTTCCAGATTTGTATGACCTAGGAAGGCACCCCTTATGGAACTTGGCAGACTAAGGAAGTTATCAATACCCGAGATCAAGGTGTATCGGAGAAAGACCGGAACATGGAGCATTAGAACTCAAAGTGTTTGTCAAGAAAACCCTAAGACAGGAGATATCAATTATGGAATGAAAGCTCATGGCAGTTACATGGGAATAGACACGGCTAACCATGGTGTTATTGCCCGCTTATGCTATTGTCACCGTGCGGAGTTAAGCATGCAAATGCATGGAAGGATTGGATGGTAGAAGGCTGATGGAGCATCTATCAGCAAAGGATGCAATTTTAACCTTAGCTGGTGCATCGCCAGGATCTGGAGTATTACAGAGGGACCTTTAGGAAGTCATTTCTTTTGACAAGGAGGCAATTCATGAAGAACTCAGGACTCAGAAGCTGAAAGTAGCCAAGTTGGAGGAGCAAAACATCGAGATACCGAAGATTCGTCGGGAACTGAAGGACAGTAGGACCATGCTTCATGTCAAGGATGTTGAAACCTAGAAGTTTGGAACGCAACTCCAGAATACTAAAGGATGTCATGAGAGACTTCGTGTCAACAAAGATGATCTGGCTAAAGAACTTGAGAAGGACAAGCACGATCGAAAGAAGCCACCGGAGACATGAACAAGAAGAGTTTGGCGACTTTGAAGAATTGTTGACCTTTAGAAGACCAAACCCCTGTTATATACTTACGTTAGATGCAACGTTTGTGAGCTATCATTTGTTTGATGCTTTTCCGACAGCCGCAAAAATAAAATGCCTTTTCAAAACTATTGTTTGTATTGTGTGTATCCATCCCTATCTCTCTTATCTCTCCCCAAAACCCCTGGACCCAATAGAGGATGAATGGAGATGAGCTCATATTATCTGGACCGATGAGTCAATTGGAGACGGACCGATGGATCCAGAACATGGAGAATAACATGAAGAATAACCCTATAGCCGGAAAGGATATAACCCAGCATGCTCTTCAGTGCTTTGAAAGAGGTGTGCTACTTGGTGGAGGATGTACCAAAACATCAATGGATGGCAAGGCATAACCACTTGGAAGGAATTTAAGTTGACTTTGCTAAAGTCTCGCCGTGTGTCCCTGAATTTGAAGCCTTATGGAAAGGATATGAAGGAACTCTGTGCATGCAAGCTTTGTGGAGAAATAGGACACAACATTAAAGAACACAAGGATGAATGCCCTAATTGTGAATGAAGTCACCCAGCTGAAGAATGCCCAACTAGGCAGATTACTTGTTTCTTGTGTGAAGGGACTACCCACTACCCTGCTTAGTGTCACATTTACCCCATGGTACAAAGAACCATCTAGCAGAAGAAGGAAGCAATGAAAGGAGCCCTCATGAAAATTGTAGAAGAACCTGGGATGAAGGAAGAAGTGGAGGACACACCCGAAGAAGACCCAATTAAACCCTGCACCAAGTCATGCTATTCATGTGGAGAAGAAGGACACGTCTCCCAGAATTGCCTGAAAGGGGATCTGGTAGAATTCCCGATAGAGGAAGTAGAGTATGACCCACAGGAAATAGAAGCCCTGATTGGAACGAAAAAGTCCAGGAAGAGAAGTAGATTGGATTCCAGGAAGGACCTGAGCCATATCACCTATTTCAGGTACAAGTAGTCAGCACACTACTTCAGCAGTTGCCCAAAAAGGAAGTCGAGGACCCAAGGAGGCTATGTAATCATGAGGAAACCTCGAGACTTGTCAGAAGTGATATGTTTCTTTTGTAATGAAGCAGGGCACTTTACAAGAAATTGTCCCAAGGAGAAGGAGACTTGTGCTAAATAGTAGAGTTAGCACCAAAAGAAATGTAGTAGTAGTAGTGGGAACAATTCTTTTACATTAAGGTGTTGAGTTGAGGCATGTAATGGAAATGCAGGAGATTGTAATAATTTGAGAATCAATAAAGTTGGCATCGTTGTTACTAATTTGGATTTTATGAGTTTTTACTCTATGAAGAAAGATTTTGACCATTTTCGAGGATATGAGAAATATTGTCTATGGAAGAATTGGAGCATTTTAAGGGTGGTAGTACCCTGTGAGGACCCTTGACCCCTCGAAAAGATATGATGTTCAATGAAGTGGACTATGGACAAAATAAGTACGAGTTTTGTCTTGATATGTGGGATACCCCAAGAATACGAAGGGATGAATTACTTTTGGATATAAGGGAGGTATGATGTTGGAAGTATGGGGCAATTGTAACTCCATGATGAGTATGAGTAATCACATCTTAGTTTGGTACCAATAGAAGGAAGGGAGATAGTACAATTGGATGGATTTAAGAATTCTAGGAACGTGGAGGTTGGAATAATGATCAGTTGCCCCAAGGATGAGTTCAAGGTTTGCAAGTGATGAGATGGGCCATAACCCACAGGCCCCACGACCTGCCAAGAAGCAAGCACACTCTTGCTGAAGGAAAAACCTAGGAAGAGGATATGCCTTTATCAACAGACAATTTTATAGGAGCAACGCAAAACCTGAGAGTTGTGAAGGAACGGTAATTGTTTGTCTGGCTTGCAGAATCCTTGGATTATCCGAACTTGGTTCATTGACAAGAGAAATTCTGCAATGCTTGCGAGGATGACTGAGAGTTAGAATGCGAGATTCGCTAAACCATATACAAGATAATGATTTGGGTGCGGGATGGATTGATCACCATACTAACTTACTCTTATTATTCGTCTTGTTATATGGGATGGTAAATCTGAGTGACTTACCTATAGTAGAGCGACAACGATCAAAACCTTGTTTGAACCTTAGAATGATATGACGTTTTTCCCTTGTACAAGGCAGTTGTTGCCAATTGTAGGACATACGATGAGGTTCACCCAGACCCTTTCTGCAGAAGAAACCATAAATTGTTGACCACCATGAGATATCTATAGTTGATTAGTATTGGCGCCAGACCCGTCAGCTAAGAAGACCTAGTCTTGGAATAACAGTACCAAGATGAAAGGACAGAAGAATTGCGATAAAGGTTATGCCACTACCGGAAGAGCCCAAAGAAGGAAATTTTCCAAAGGATCTGAGAAGACTGACACCGCCAACACTAAGGATGTACGACCTGAGTTTTGATGGAACCATAACAATGCTTCTAAGGGTGGTAGCAACCGAGACTCCCTGTGATGATCGATGGATTTTGAGAAGACCCCGAGCCTAACCTATTTCTTTATAGCATCTCCGAATCTCGAGGACGAGATTCATTTTAAGGGTGGTAGGTTTGTAACATCCCAAAATTCTAAATTTGGGGATGTTATATTAAATAGATAGTTATGATTGATTGTGTGAAGTTGAGTGGAATTTGAAAATTTTGAAAGTTAAATGAGAAGGAATAAAAGGACTTTCCCAAACTTTCATCTTTGCTTTCTGATCTCCTTGAATTAAAATTCTTTTCAAATACAAAACCCTGGAGAGAAGATGACATGACTTCTTCCATTAAATAAATGAAAAGGGTTTTGAAAAGATTTGAATTTTATTTGGAACTATTTCTAATTCAGAAACTTCAAGCAACTCAATGATTTTCATGAGAGAAGATAAAAAGACTTCTTCAAAACATATGAAATATGAGTTGGGAGTTTAAAATAAATCCAATTTAAAGTCCTTTTGGAAATTATTTTCAAATTGGAGTTATTTGGGTTTTATTCAAATTATTTTTCTCCAAAAATAAAATATATGGAAATTAGGGTAAAATGATTCCCTATAATAGAAAATTGGAGGGAAATAAATTTGAAATTAGTTTGGTATTTTTAAAATGATTTTTAGTGGATTTTAGTAGGGCTGTAGCACTCTTTGTTTTATTTGAATTTTTAGTGGATTTTATTCATCGCGTGGCATTTCCCCATAGGGACAGACACAGGAACGAAGAAGGACACATGCCGGCCAGCCTAAGTGTTCCGGAGCAATAGCAAGCTACCATGGCTCAGTGGAAGCCCTAGGAGACATTTCCCGGTAAGAGAGGCTACTAAGGATAAACAACTAGATAGTCAGATCCCACGCATACCAAGCATTTCAATCATACACACAATATTCTCGATATGTGCAAATACAACAAGGCATCACAACATGACTCTACAACGCAAGTACTTTATTTAAAGGCTCAGGGAGCCATACATATCATACACACAAGTACGGGTCACATGACCCAGCATTCAAGTCATACAAACATACAAGCCAACAACGGAAGTAACTTGTCTGAGTACAGACAACTAGGAAAATAAAAGAGGCTTGGGTAAGCCTGACTATACTACATGGTCCATCATGAGCTCAGGATCACCACCTGGGCTTCAGCCTACTCGTCGACATCGACGTCTATGAAGAACCCATCAGAAGGGGTTGCAGTGTCTTCTGTAAAACGTAAATTAAGCAACATGAGTACAAAGGTACTCAACAAGACATACATCAGATCCTACATACATGCACATTATCAAGAAGGGTTGGTGGGGTTATTGCAGCAAGCCAGCTTTGACTCTTGGCTAAGCTACCTTACGAGACTCCAACTTGAAATGGTTTTGCGCACTCGAGTCCAGTACTCACCACTTCAATACACTACCGAGGATCCACCTCCGTCATCCTACGGAAGAGCCATCCTCGGCACTCACGCTTATCTTGAGGCTTTTAGTAGTGTCCATTTACTTGTCTATGAGTTGTATAGGCAACCAAGTAGTCCTTTACCGTGGATGCGGCTATTCGAATAGATGATGTTAACCCTGCAGGGGTGTACTTCTTCATACATGTTTGCACCACTTAGAGTCTGCACACGACATGTGCTCGGCAGACTTCAAGCGAAAGCCAACGTGGGTGTAGACCAAGACCTACCTAAACACCTAATTCTCTAGTCCAGGTTTATCGCCTATCCAGATTCCATCCGCAGGGAGTCCGGCCGAGGTTTCCACATACGGCCCCGAATGATGTGTGCAGGGTTCCCGAGATACCTAAAGGGCATCCGGTACACCGTGCCACGTACCTACCGCGTCATAGCCCACCCAGCGGGTCAGCGCTGCCCGCGGCCTCCAGTAAGCTACAAACACAAGAAACTAGTTGCAACTCCTGGACAGAGGACTACGGTGGATAAGAAGTCGAGCAAGTCAATTAAGGATCCCAATGTATGGTAGTAGCTGATTTAATTCACATATATAGATCTCGGTGCTTAAGGACGGTTCCAATGAAACAACCCACCATGTACTCCTACATGACCTCTCATCGATACCTTTACCAAATCGTGTTCAACACATCACTATCATTACCGACATGACCATTTCACTCTAGCCCATCATCCAGATGAACCAGACCTGACACGACTCTAAGCATAGCAGGCATAGCAAGGTAGGAAACACATACACATGGCTCAATCAACTCCTACACATGCTAGTGGGTTTCATCTAGTTACTGTGGCAATGACAGGTCATGCAGAGGAAATGGGCTCAACTACCGTAGCACACAGAAGTTTGAATCGCGTTGTCTTAATGCAGTAAAAGAGAGAAGAGGCGAGAACATGGGATTGTATCGATATGATCAAATGGTTGGTTTCTTGCCTTGTGGGTCCGTGGACTGGTATTGCTCTTCGTTAGGGTATACGCGATACTCCTCGGGGGCAGAACCTTCCGCAGAGAGCACCGGTACACAATCATCACCAAACAATGTGCAACAATATGATGCATGCATGAGACATGGAAAAATGAGTGTATTGGGCTAATGCAACTAAGACCATATGGGTTTGAACCATTTTGAACCAAAGATTCAAGTTCCAAACTCATAAATGGCCCTTAATAGTGCTTTATCTTGTTCTGCACTAAACAGCAGTTTAACTTGTTTAAAGATGCATGAAACCAATACAAATGGATAGATTGGATTTTTCTGATCATTTTTCATATATAACACTTTGCATTTGGAGCTACAGATTAATTTCTATGAATTTTTGAAGTTTGTGGTATTTTCTGGGATTTCCTATATAATAATAATTCCAGTAATTGAATTACTGCGTCAGCATTGCGTCAGGGTGACGTCAGTGGTCAATGGGGACGGTCCAGGTCAAACCTAACCAGTGGGTCCCGCGTGTCAGTGTCATTAGTGTAACTAATTTTTAGTTAGTACTAATCCTAGTTAATTAGCAGGGTTGGGCCCCACCTGTCATTGACCCAGGGGGGTCAAACTAGGCCCACCCATGGTCAAACGGGGTCAGTGGGGTCAAACTCGTCGGTGTTTAGCCGTCGGCGAGGCCAAACGCGGCGGGGCAGTGCGGGTTTCACCTACAGGGCACCGTTCGAGGCGCCGTTGGGCTCTACGGGTAGCTGGGAGCAAGCCGCGGCGGGTGGTGCTAGTGGTTGGGCTCGGGGTCGCCAGAAACGATGCCGACTATAAGTTTGGTGGCGGCCGGAGATCGGACGAGCTCAGACTCGTCGCTAGGAGGCACGGCGAGGCGCGTGGAGTGGTGATACGGCCTCCTGTGAGTGCGGTGAGGTTAGCGGGCAAGGTGGCGTGGCTGTTGCATGGCCGGGGCCTCGTCGGCAACGAGCTCGGCGGCGGTGCGTGCGGGTGAGCTTCGTGCAGTCGCTACGGGGCTTTACGGAGGATAGGGAGGTAGCCAGGCTCACGGTGGTTGCGACGGAGCAGACGGCGAGGTCGGGGATGAGCTGCTGCGGCAGCGACGGCGAAGTGGATCTTCGGCGGTGATCGACAAAGACGGTGTCGGTGGAGGTGGTGCAGAGCATGCGAGCGCTCGGGGCTCGGCTGGCTCGGCGTAGCGGACGAAGGCGGAGCTTGAGGACACGGTGGAGCGGCGCAAGGACGACGGTGGGTGCGACTACATCGGTGGGACGGCGGCGGTTGCTTCGGCCATGGCGAGAGAGGGCGAAGGAGAGGTGATGGGGGCGAATGGACGTGTCCAGGGGGTCGGGGGCGCAACATGGAGGTCGTCCAGCTCGTCCAGCGGTGAAGCGGCAAGCAGGTGGCGTCATGGCGAGCTCGCGCTCGTCGGCGTCACCTCCCTGCCTGCCTGGCGGGGACGAAGCAGCTCGCTGGCATGGGCCAGCACAGTGCTGGGCCGCCAGGTGGGACGGGGCGTGGGTTTGGCCAGGTAAGTGGTTTATTTTCATTTATTTCATTATTGTTTTATTTCTGTAGGTTTGTTGCATTTCTAAAAATACTTAGGCATCTTCAAAAATCACCAAACTGCACATGGCCACTGTTTGGAATATATCCAACATGAAACATTTTAGTTTGGGATTTTTTGAGCATTTGAAATATTTTATATTATTTAAATGCCCAAACTCAAATAACTAATGATTTAATCCAGTGACCTTGGGATGACCTAGAAATTTGTGCATCACTTCTGGCAGTGGTTTAAGACCAAGGCAGAGGTCATGAACATTTTAGAAGGGCATTTCAAGTTCATTGAAAATATTTTCAGTAATCCCTAGTTGGTTTTAGGGGGTGCTGGGGGTTCTGTCATCCCCGTTTCAAGTTTCTGATGAATGATAAACATGATGCAACACTCTAATGCATGAACTAGCTGGGGTGTGACAACTCACCCCTACTCAAAAAAATCTCGTCCCGAGATTTAGGTTCCTCCAGAAAGAAGGCGGGATACTCGAGTTAAAGATGATCCTCCCTTTCCCAAGTTGCTTCTTTCTCAGAATGGTGCGACCATTGAACCTTGAGAAACTTGATATTATGACGTCGAGTGGTACGCTCGGCTTGATCGAGGATACGAACGGGGTACTCTCGATATGTGAGATTGTCTTGAAGATCAAGCGTTTCATGGTCCACTCCACGGATAGAATCCGAGAAGCAACGCCTGAGTTGAGAAACGTGGAAGACATCATGGAGTCTGGAGAGATGAAGAGGTAGTTCCAATTGGTAGGCAACTTCTCCTCGTTTGGCAAGAATGCAAAAGGGTCCAATGTAGTGAGGAGCCAATTTGCCTTTGATACCGAAACGATGGGTTTCCTTCAGAGGATTAACCCGAAGGTAAGCCTTCTCATCAACCTCAAAAGTCATAGCCTTATGTTTTCTGTCATATTGGCTCTTTTGACGAGATTGGGCTGTTTTCAACTTTTCACGAACAATGCGAACTTGCTCTTCTGCTTCCTGGATCATATCCGGGCCAAAGAATTGTCTTTCCCCGGTTTCTCACCAGTTAAGAGGCGTCCGACACCTTCGTCCATAGAGAACTTAAAAAGGGGCTTTACACAAGCTAGATTGATAGATGTTGTTATAAGCAAATTCGGCAAATGGAAGGCATATCTCCCATTCCAATCCGAATGAGATAACGGAAGCTCGAAGCATGTCTTCTAGAATCTGATTGACGCGTTCTACTTGACCACTTGATTGAGGGTGAAAGGCGGTGCTAAAGGAGAGGCGGGTTCCCATAGCATTTTGGAAACTTTCCAAAAATCGAGAGGTGAAGAGACTTCCTCGATCCGAGTTAATTTCCAAAGGAACACCATGGAGGGACACTATTCGGGAGATATATAGGTCTGCTAGTTGGCTAGCGGTTATACTCTCGCGAACAGGAAAGAAATGGGCCACTTTGGAAAGACGATCGATAACGACAAAGATAACATTATTCCCTTTCTTGGTCCTAGGAAAACCGGTGATGAAGTCATACCAATTTTGTCCCATTTCCATTCAGGAATAGCTAAAGGTTGAAGGGTGCCAGCATGCCATTGATGCTCTTCTTTAACATGACGGCAGACGTCGCAATTAGCAACAAATTGAGCAATGTCTCTCTTCATCCTAGTCCACCAGAACCTCTGGCGTAGGTCCTGATACATCTTGGTACTTCTGGGATGAATGGTGAGAGGAGATTCATGAGCCTCCTTAAGGATCAATTGGCATAGTTGCTGCTTCTTGGGAACCACTAAGCAGTTTCCAAAGTACACGACACCTTGATCATTCACGGAGAAACATGTAGCAACTCTGCTAGCCATGTTCTCCTTGGTCCGAGATATCCCTTTGTCATACCGCTGAGCGGTTATGATATGATCCGTAAGGGTAGGTTTCGCCACAAGGTGGAAAGGAATCCTTGAGGAACAATGTGAAAGTTAAGCTTCCGAAATTCCTCATGGAGAAGTGGTTGACTTTGTTGTAACATCAGATTGTTACAATAAGATTTACGACTTAGTGCATCAGCCATAACATTGGCTTTTCCTGGGGTGTAAGTTATCCCTAAGTCGAAATCTGTGATCAACTCGACCCAACGTCTTTGCCTGAGATTCAAATCCGGTTGGGTGAATATATACTTCAGACTTTGTGTCAGGACCCCGACTCAATGCCACATCGATCTAGCATGTAACACCTCATATCACTTTGCGGCCTCACGCACGGTATTCCCACGGGTGTCGCCTTACCTTTGCCCGGGACCGTTTGCGCCTTTTGGCACACGTATATGACAGTGTCGCTAGCATCCATATGATAAGGAGCCCGGGGCTGACATGGCTAGTCGTAAACCCAAAGTGGCACAGACTTACAGGGACAGGCATCCATGACCCAGCATCGAACGTGTCGGTCATCAGCGAGTGAATCCAGGCTATAGCACTGGGCTAGCAGGACTCCGGTGAACCGGGCTGTAGCGGGCTAACAGGACTCCGGTATTCATCGCGTGACATTTCCCCGAAGGGACAGACACAGGAAGGAAGAAGGACACATGCCGGCCAGCCTAAGTGTTCCGGAGCAGTAGCAAGCTACCATGGCTCGGTGGAAACACTAGGAGACATTTCCCGATAAGAGAGGCTACTAAAGATAAACAACTAGATAGTCAGATCCCACACATACCAAGCATTTCAATAGCATACACACAATATGCTCGATATGTGCAAATACAACATGGCATCACAACATGACTCTACGACTCAAGTAATTCATTCAATAGGCTCCGAGGAGCGAGATATTACAAACATGGGTCTCATGACCCAACAATCAGAGCATACAAGTCAAAGCACAAGCGGAAGCTATCATGTCTGGGTACAGACATCTATAACTGAAAAAGGCTGAGAAGCCTGACTATCTACCAGATCCTGCCGGGGCACAAGATCGTAGCTGAGGTAACAAGCTAAACGTCGAAGTCCACATGGAACTACTAGTGAGACTGAAGTCTCTCTGCAAAAACATAAAATAGGCAAACGTGAGTACAAATGTACCCAGCAAGACTTACATCAGAACTAACTACATATGCATCATTTTCAACAAGGGGGATGGTGGGGTTTAACTGCAGCAAGCCAGCTTTGACTCGGTGGCTATCCTAAACTACGACTGCAAGCGACTCTTTTGAGGTGGCGCACACGAGTCCACATATTCACCATATCAATACACCACTATGGATCCGCTCCCGTCTCCCTACGAGAACGCCATCCATAGCACTCACGCTTATCTTGCGCATTTTAAAGTATCCACTTTCACTTGTCTATGAACTGATATAAGCAACCCAGAAGTCCTTTTCCGTGGACACGGCTATTCGAATAGATGATGTTAACCCTGCAGGGGTGTACTTCTTCATACATGTTTCCACCACTTAGCGTCTGCACACGACATGTGCTCGGCAGACTTCAAGCGAAAGCCGACGTGGGTGTAGACCATGACCTACCTAAACACTCAAGTCTCTAGTCCAGGTTTATCGCCTATTCGGGTTCCATCCATGAGGAGATCCGGCCGGAGTTTCGCTCACAGCCCCAAACGATGTGAACAGGGTTCCGTGACACCAAACGGGTGCCCGGTTTACCCGGCCACGTGCCTACCGCATCACAGCCCACCCCTACGGTCAGCGCTGTCCACGGCCTCCAGCATACTACAAACACCAGAAACTACTTGCAACTCCTGGACAGAGGACAAGGGTGAATAAGAAGTCGAGCGGGGTCATATTTCAGGGCCCAATGTATGGTAGTAGCTGAATCATGGATCACAAACACAGAACTCAGTTCCTAAGGACGGCTTCAATGAGACAACCCACCATGTACTCCTACATGGCCTCTCACCGACACCTTTTACCAAATCGTGTTCACACACTTAGCTCACACACAGTAGGACATGTTCACACACCTCTGATTCATCCCGGATAAATCAGACCTGACACAACTCTAAGCAGTAGCAGGCATGACAAACAAGCAAGAATGAGTAGGCACAACAGGGCTCAAACAACTCCTACTCATACTAGTGGGTTTCATCTATTTACTGTGGAATGACAGGTCATGCAAAGGATAAAGGGGTTCAGCTACCGCGGCAAGTAACAGATGAATCATTGTTGTCCTAATGCAGTAAAAGAGAGCAGGAGCGAGAGAGTAGGATTGTATCGGAATGAACAAGGGGGTTTTGCTTGCCTGGCACTTCTGAAGATAACATTGAGTCTTCATCAGTGTCAACGATCACAACATCGGAACATCGTCTACCGGGAGGGAACAGATACCGGCAACAAAGAAGAAATACAATCAATGCAATGCACAATATGATGCATGCTCATGACATGGCAATATGAATGTGTTTTGAGCTAATGCAACTAGCAACAGATTAAATGAAGTTGGTTTGAATACAAGATTCAAATTCAAACTCCATATGTGATTATTCAAATGCCATTAATTAATTTGTGCTAAACAGCAGTTATAAGTTGTTCTAACATGCATGAAAATGGTACAGATGGATTCCTTGAATTTTTCTGATAATTTTTCATATATAAATTATTTAATTTGGAGTTACGGTTGAATTTCTATGATTTATTGAAGTTTAGGGCATATTCTGAAAATAAATAAATCATTTCTGACTTATTTAAAATCCCAGAAGCATATACTGCGTCAGCATGACGCCGGGGTGACGTCAGCAGGTCAAAGGCGTCGACCAGGTCAAACCTGACCAGTGGGACCCACTGGTCAGTGACCCAGTCAACTAACCAAGTTAGTTAGCCCTAACTAACTGGATTGGGCCCACTGGTCAGTGACTAACCTAAATATGATTAGCCCTAACTAACTTAGTTAGCCGGGCGGGGCCCGCATGTCAGTGGCTCACCTAATTAACTAAGTTAATTAACACTAACTAACCTAACACTAATTAGGCAGGCGCCTGGGCCCACACATCAAGGTCTCGAGATCAACAATTAACATACGGAAGTAATAGGATCTGAAACGAGGCTTAATTCCAACAATTCTATAAGTCTACGGATTAGTAACACGTGATCCTGATGGAAAGAAGAGATAACCTAGTTCTTAATCCCCATAGAAGAGAAGATGATGACTCAGATCAGAAGGCCATGAGGTATAAGGAGTAAAAAGAGCCTTACGTTCCATCCCACAATCAATTCCCTTATATAACCAAAGAATTTCTAGACTCAACTTCGACCAGTTTGGCTTGGTAATCCTACAGGTAGTCAAGCTCTGATACCAACGCTGTCAGGACCCCGACTCAATGCCACATCGATCTAGCATGTAACACCTCATATCACTTTGCGGCCTCACGCACGGTATTCCCACGGGTGTCGCCTTACCTTTGCCCGGGACCGTTTGCGCCTTTTGGCACACGTATATGACAGTGTCGCTAGCATCCATATGATAAGGAGCCCGGGCTGACATGGCTAGTCGTAAACCCAAAGTGGCACAGACTTACAGGGACAGGCATCCATGACCCAGCATCGAACGTGTCGGTCATCAGCGAGTGAATCCAGGCTGTAGCACTGGGCTAGCAGGACTCCGGTGAACCGGGCTGTAGCGGGCTAACAGGACTCCGGTATTCATCACGTGACATTTCCCCGAAGGGACAGACACAGGAACGAAGAAGGACACATGCCGGCCAGCCTAAGTGTTCCGGAGCAGTAGCAGGCTACCATGGCTCGGTGGAAACACTAGGAGACATTTCCCCGTAAGAGAGGCTACTAAAGATAAACAACTAGATGGTCAGATCCCACACATACCAAGCATTTCAATAACATACACACAATATGCTCGATATGTGCAAATACAACATGGCATCACAACATGACTCTACGACTCAAGTATTTTATTCAATAGGCTCCGAGGAGCGAGATATTACAAACATGGGTCTCATGACCCAACAATCAGAGCATACAAGTCAAAGCACAAGCGGAAGCTATCATGTCTGGGTACAGACATCTATAACTGAAAAAGGCTGAGAAGCCTGACTATCTACCAGATCCTGCCGGGGCACAAGATCGTAGCTGAGGTAACAAGCTAAACGTCGAAGTCCACGTGGAACTACTAGTGAGACTGAAGTCTCTCTGCAAAAACATAAAATAGGCAAACGTGAGTACAAATGTACCCAGCAAGACTTACATCAGAACTAACTACATATGCATCATTTTCAACAAGGGGGATGGTGGGGTTTAACTGCAGCAAGCCAGCTTTGACTCGGTGGCTATCCTAAACTACGACTGCAAGCGACTCTTTTGAGGTGGCGCACACGAGTCCACATATTCACCATATCAATACACCACTATGGATCCGCTCCCGTCTCCCTACGAGAACGCCATCCATAGCACTCACGCTTATCTTGC